>NC_071262.1:1368481-1403481 GCF_023375685.1 Ictalurus furcatus
AGAAAAAGGGAAGGACAAGTGCAGAATGAAAGAGAGATGAGAGACAAAAGAGATGGAAAAATTAGAGTAAGAATAAAATGAGGCAGAAAAAGAGAAGAAAAGGGAGAGAGAGAGATAGAGGGAGAAACGATAGAGGTGCATAAAAGAGACTGAGGGAGGAAACGGAAAGGAAAAAAGAGAAAACGTGAAAGAAAGAAGTTCAAAAAAGACGGAAAAATAGAAGTGAAGAACGAGGTGGGTAGAGCGGAAGAACAGGGCAAGAAGAAAGAGGGAGAGAGAGAGAGAGGAAGAAAGGCAAAGGTGAAAGAGAGAGTGAGATGAAAAAAAGGAGAGAAGAGAAAATGATGAAGAAAATAGAAAGAAGAAAAAGGGTAAAGAGACTGAGAGCAAAAAGAAGTAGAGAAAAAAGAGAAAATATATAAATGCGAGCGTGTGTGTGTGTGTGAGAGAGAGAGAGAGAGAGAGAGAGATGAGGGTTTATTTATACACATGCACATATCTGTCACTACCAATTATACATAAATACACACACACACACACACATGCACACACACACATGCACACACCGACACACACGCACACACACGCGTATCAAACAGACACACATTTGTGACATACACACAGCAGATATTGAATTCTCACCCCTCTCTCTCTCTCTCTCTCTTTCTCTCTCTCTCTCGCACACACACACAGACACACACACACACACACACACACACACATTGATTGAACACTCACATCCAGGTGGGACATGATCAATATTTTTTTCTCCACCATTTTCCTCCACACACACACAGCATCACAACACCACACGTCTCTAGAGAAACAAAACTCTGCTGTTCTGTGGGGATTAAAACCTGTCTCACAGAGATAAGACGAGAGAGTGAGACAGAAAAGGACAGAATCACAAAGAACAAGAGGGAGATCAAGAGAAAAAGCGAGAGAGAAAAAAATGTAACTAAATAAAAGGAGGAAAGACCGGAGTGAGAAAGAGAAGACTGGTGAAAGAAAGACAGTAAGACAGAATAGGAAGTACAAGAGAGTGAGAGAGAGAGAGAGAGAGAGAGAGAGAGACTGATGAAGGAAAGGATAAGGTGCAGAAAAAGATGAATAAAAATAAAAGAGATAAGAGAGACAGGCACAAACAATACGAAGGAGAGACGAAAGAAACTGCAGAGAAAAGAGAGCAAAGGAAGAGCGACGAGTCGAACAAGGGCAATGATAAGATGGGGTGAGAGATAGAAAAAGAAAAGACGATAGAGGCAGAAGTGAGAAAGAGGAAAAATGAGAAAGCAGAGAGATAGAATGGAAGAGAAAGAGAGGAAGATAAGGATGGAAGGATGTGCTTTATTGATCCCTGAGGGGAAATTTGGTACGCATTTCAGAAACACTAACACGGTCTTCAAGTTGAAGCATTAATAAAAATAATACTACTACTGCTATTACTTCTACTAGTAATACTACTACTGCTATTACTTCTACTAGTAATACTACTACTGCTATTACTTCTACTAGTAATACTACTACTGCTATTACTTCTACTAGTAATAATACTACTGCTATTACTTCTACTAGTAATACTACTACTGCTATTACTTCTACTAGTAATACTACTACTGCTATTACTTCTACTAGTAATACTACTACTGCTATTACTTCTACTAGTAATAATACTACTGCTATTACTTCTACTAGTAATACTACTACTGCTATTACTTCTACTAGTAATACTACTACTGCTATTACTTCTACTAGTAATACTACTACTGCTATTACTTCTACTAGTAATACTACTACTGCTATTACTTCTACTAGTAATACTACTACTGCTATTACTTCTACTAGTAATACTACTACTGCTATTACTTCTACTAGTAATACTACTACTGCTATTACTTCTACTAGTAATACTACTACTGCTATTACTTCTACTAGTAATACTACTACTGCTATTACTTCTACTAGTAATACTACTACTGCTATTACTTCTACTAGTAATACTACTACTGCTATTACTTCTACTAGTAATACTACTACTGCTATTACTTCTACTAGTAATACTACTACTGCTATTACTTCTACTAGTAATACTACTACTGCTATTACTTCTACTAGTAATACTACTACTGCTATTACTTCTACCAGTAATACTACTACTGCTATTACTTCTACTAGTAATACTACTACTGCTATTACTTCTACTAGTAATACTACTACTGCTATTACTTCTACTAGTAATACTACTGCTATTACTTCTACTAGTAATACTACTACTGCTATTACTTCTACTAGTAATACTACTACTGCTATTACTTCTACTAGTAATACTACTACTGCTATTACTTCTACTAGTAATACTACTACTGCTATTACTTCTACTAGTAATACTACTACTGCTATTCTACTAGTAATACTACTACTGCTATTACTTCTACTAGTAATACTACTACTGCTATTACTTCTACTAGTAATACTACTACTGCTATTACTTCTACTAGTAATACTACTACTGCTATTACTTCTACTAGTAATACTACTACTGCTATTACTTCTACTAGTAATACTACTGCTATTACTTCTACTAGTAATACTACTACTGCTATTACTTCTACTAGTAATACTACTGCTATTACTTCTACTAGTAATACTACTACTGCTATTACTTCTACTAGTAATACTACTGCTATTACTTCTACTAGTAATACTACTACCGCTATTACTTCTACTAGTAATACTACTACTGCTATTACTTCTACTAGTAATACTACTGCTATTACTTCTACTAGTAATACTACTACTGCTATTACTTCTACTAGTAATACTACTGCTATTACTTCTACTAGTAATACTACTACTGCTATTACTTCTACTAGTAATACTACTGCTATTACTTCTACTAGTAATACTACTACTGCTATTACTTCTACTAGTAATACTACTACTGCTATTACTTCTACTAGTAATACTACTACTGCTATTACTTCTACTAGTAATACTACTACTGCTATTCTACTAGTAATACTACTACTGCTATTACTTCTACTAGTAATACTACTACTGCTATTACTTCTACTAGTAATACTACTACTGCTATTACTTCTACTAGTAATACTACTACTGCTATTACTTCTACTAGTAATACTACTGCTATTACTTCTACTAGTAATACTACTACTGCTATTACTTCTACTAGTAATACTACTACTGCTATTACTTCTACCAGTAATACTACTACTGCTATTACTCCTACTAGTAATACTACTACTGCTGTTACTTCTACCAGTAATACTACTACTGCTATTACTCCTACTAGTAATACTACTACTGCTATTACTTCTACTAGTAATACTACTACTGCTATTACTTCTACTAGTAATACTACTACTGCTATTACTTCTACTAGTAATACTACTACTGCTATTACTTCTACTAGTAATACTACCACTGCTATTACTTCTACTAGTAATACTACCACTGCTATTACTTCTACTAGTAATACTACCACTGCTATTACTTCTACTAGTAATACTACTACTGCTATTACTTCTACTAGTAATACTACTACTGCTATTACTTCTACTAGTAATACTACTACTGCTATTACTTCTACCAGTAATACTACTACTGCTATTACTCCTACCAGTAATACTACTACTGCTATTACTTCTACTAGTAATACTACTACTGCTATTACTTCTACTAGTAATACTACTACTGCTGTTACTTCTACTAGTAATACTACTACTGCTATTACTTCTACTAGTAATACTACTGCTATTACTTCTACTAGTAATACTACCACTGCTATTACTTCTACTAGTAATACTACCACTGCTATTACTTCTACTAGTAATACTACCACTGCTATTACTTCTACTAGTAATACTACCACTGCTATTACTTCTACTAGTAATACTACTACTGCTATTACTTCTACTAGTAATACTACTACTGCTATTACTTCTACTAGTAATACTACTACTGCTATTACTTCTACCAGTAATACTACTACTGCTATTACTCCTACTAGTAATACTACTACTGCTATTACTTCTACTAGTAATACTACTACTGCTGTTACTTCTACTAGTAATACTACTACTGCTATTACTTCTACTAGTAATACTACTGCTATTACTTCTACTAGTAATACTACCACTGCTATTACTTCTACTAGTAATACTACTACTGCTATTACTTCTACTAGTAATACTACCACTGCTATTACTTCTACTAGTAATACTACTACTGCTATTACTTCTACTAGTAATACTACTGCTATTACTTCTACTAGTAATACTACTGCTATTACTTCTACTAGTAATACTACTACTGCTATTACTTCTACTAGTAATACTACTACTGCTATTACTTCTACTAGTAATACTACTACTGCTATTACTTCTACTAGTAATACTACTACTGCTATTACTTCTACTAGTAATACTATTGCTATTACTTCTACTAGTAATACTACTACTGCTATTACTTCTACTAGTAATACTACTGCTATTACTTCTACTAGTAATACTACTACTGCTATTACTTCTACTAGTAATACTACTACTGCTATTACTTCTACTAGTAATACTACTACTGCTATTACTTCTACTAGTAATAATACTACTGCTATTACTTCTACTAGTAATACTACTACTGCTATTACTTCTACTAGTAATACTACTGCTATTACTTCTACTAGTAATACTACTGCTATTACTTCTACTAGTAATACTACTACTGCTATTACTTCTACTAGTAATACTACTACTGCTATTACTTCTACTAGTAATACTACTGCTATTACTTCTACTAGTAATACTACTACTGCTATTACTTCTACTAGTAATACTACTACTGCTATTACTTCTACTAGTAATACTACTACTGCTATTACTTCTACTAGTAATACTACTACTGCTATTACTTCTACTAGTAATACTACTGCTATTACTTCTACTAGTAATACTACTACTGCTATTACTTCTACTAGTAATACTACTACTGCTATTACTTCTACTAGTAATACTACTACTGCTATTACTTCTACTAGTAATACTACTACTGCTATTCTACTAGTAATACTACTACTGCTATTACTTCTACTAGTAATACTACTACTGCTATTACTTCTACTAGTAATACTACTACTGCTATTACTTCTACTAGTAATACTACTACTGCTATTACTTCTACTAGTAATACTACTACTGCTATTACTTCTACTAGTAATACTACTGCTATTACTTCTACTAGTAATACTACTACTGCTATTACTTCTACTAGTAATACTACTGCTATTACTTCTACTAGTAATACTACTACTGCTATTACTTCTACTAGTAATACTACTGCTATTACTTCTACTAGTAATACTACTGCTATTACTTCTACTAGTAATACTACTACTGCTATTACTTCTACTAGTAATACTACT
Source organism: Ictalurus furcatus (assembly GCF_023375685.1). NCBI lineage: Eukaryota > Metazoa > Chordata > Actinopteri > Siluriformes > Ictaluridae > Ictalurus > Ictalurus furcatus. The sequence continues at coordinate 1,373,919 of NC_071262.1, forward strand.
ACTGCTATTACTTCTACTAGTAATACTACTACTGCTATTACTTCTACTAGTAATACTACTACTGCTATTACTTCTACTAGTAATACTATTGCTATTACTTCTACTAGTAATACTACTACTGCTATTACTTCTACTAGTAATACTACTGCTATTACTTCTACTAGTAATACTACTACTGCTATTACTTCTACTAGTAATACTACTACTGCTATTACTTCTACTAGTAATACTACTACTGCTATTACTTCTACTAGTAATAATACTACTGCTATTACTTCTACTAGTAATACTACTACTGCTATTACTTCTACTAGTAATACTACTGCTATTACTTCTACTAGTAATACTACTGCTATTACTTCTACTAGTAATACTACTACTGCTATTACTTCTACTAGTAATACTACTACTGCTATTACTTCTACTAGTAATACTACTGCTATTACTTCTACTAGTAATACTACTACTGCTATTACTTCTACTAGTAATACTACTGCTATTACTTCTACTAGTAATACTACTACTGCTATTACTTCTACTAGTAATACTACTACTGCTATTACTTCTACCAGTAATACTACTACTGCTATTACTCCTACTAGTAATACTACTACTGCTGTTACTTCTACCAGTAATACTACTACTGCTATTACTCCTACTAGTAATACTACTACTGCTATTACTTCTACTAGTAATACTACTACTGCTATTACTTCTACTAGTAATACTACTACTGCTATTACTTCTACTAGTAATACTACTGCTATTACTTCTACTAGTAATACTACTACTGCTATTACTTCTACTACTAATACTACCACTGCTATTACTTCTACTAGTAATACTACCACTGCTATTACTTCTACTAGTAATACTACTACTGCTATTACTTCTACTAGTAATACTACTACTGCTATTACTTCTACTAGTAATACTACTACTGCTATTACTTCTACTAGTAATACTACTACTGCTATTACTTCTACCAGTAATACTACTACTGCTATTACTCCTACCAGTAATACTACTACTGCTATTACTTCTACTAGTAATACTACTACTGCTATTACTTCTACTAGTAATACTACTACTGCTGTTACTTCTACTAGTAATACTACTACTGCTATTACTTCTACTAGTAATACTACTGCTATTACTTCTACTAGTAATACTACCACTGCTATTACTTCTACTAGTAATACTACTACTGCTATTACTTCTACTAGTAATACTACCACTGCTATTACTTCTACTAGTAATACTACTACTGCTATTACTTCTACTAGTAATACTACTACTGCTATTACTTCTACTAGTAATACTACTGCTATTACTTCTACTAGTAATACTACTACTGCTATTACTTCTACTAGTAATACTACTGCTATTACTTCTACTAGTAATACTACTGCTATTACTTCTACTAGTAATACTACTACTGCTATTACTTCTACTAGTAATACTACTACTGCTATTACTTCTACTAGTAATACTACTACTGCTATTACTTCTACTAGTAATACTATTGCTATTACTTCTACTAGTAATACTACTACTGCTATTACTTCTACTAGTAATACTACTGCTATTACTTCTACTAGTAATACTACTACTGCTATTACTTCTACTAGTAATACTACTACTGCTATTACTTCTACTAGTAATACTACTACTGCTATTACTTCTACTAGTAATAATACTACTGCTATTACTTCTACTAGTAATACTACTACTGCTATTACTTCTACTAGTAATACTACTGCTATTACTTCTACTAGTAATACTACGACTGCTATTACTTCTACTAGTAATACCACTACTGCTATTATTTCTACTAGTAATACTACTACTGCTATTACTTCTACTAGTAATAATACTACTGCTATTACTTCTACTAGTAATACTACTACTGCTATTACTTCTACTAGTAATACTACTACTGCTATTACTTCTACTAGTAATACTACTACTGCTATTACTTCTACTAGTAATACTACTACTGCTATAACTTCTACTAGTAATACCACTACTGCTATTACTTCTTCTAGTAATAATACTACTGCTATTACTTCTACTAGTAATACTACTACTGCTATTACTTCTACTAGCAATACTACTACTGCTATTACTTCTACTAGTAATAATACTACTGCTATTACTTCTACTAGTAATACTACTGCTATTACTTCTACTAGTAATACTACTACTGCTATTACTTCTACTAGTAATACTACTACTGCTATTACTTCTACTAATAATACTACTACTGCTATTACTTCTACTAGTAATACTACTACTGCTATTACTTCTACTAGTAATACTACTGCTATTACTTCTACTAGTAATACTACTACTGCTATTACTTCTACTGGTAATACTACTACTGCTATTACTTCTACTAGTATTACTACTACTGCTATTACTTCTACTAGTAATAATATTGTTATTAATTCTACTAGTAATACTACTACTGCTATTACTTCTACTAGTAATACTACTACTGCTATTACTTCTACTAGTAATACTACCACTGCTATTACTTCTACTAGTAATACCACTACTGCTATTACTTCTACTAGTAATAATACTACTATGCTATTACTTCTACTAGTAATACTACTACTGCTATTACTTCTACTAGTAATACTACTACTGCTATTACTTCTACTAGTAATACTACTACTGCTATTACTTCTACTAGTAATACTACCACTGCTATTACTTCTACTAGTAATACCACTACTGCTATTACTTCTACTAGTAATAATACTACTATGCTATTACTTCTACTAGTAATACTACTACTGCTATTACTTCTACTAGTAATACTACTACTGCTATTACTTCTACTAGTAATACTACTACTGCTATTACTTCTACTAGTAATAATACTACTGCTATTACTTCTACTAGTAATACTACTACTGCTATTACTTCTACTAGTAATACTATTGTTATTAATTCTACTAGTAATACTACTACTGCTATTACTTCTACTAGTAATACTACTACTGCTATTACTTCTACTAGTAATACTACTACTGCTATTATTTCTACTAGTAATACTACTACTGCTATTACTTCTACTAGTAATACTACCACTGCTATTACTTCTACTAGTAATACTACTACTGCTATTACTTCTACTAGTAATAATACTACTATGCTATTACTTCTACTAGTAATACTACTACTGCTATTACTTCTACTAGTAATACTACTACTGCTATTACTTCTACTAGTAATACTACTACTGCTATTACTTCTACTAGTAATAATACTACTATGCTATTACTTCTACTAGTAATACTACTACTGCTATTACTTCTACTAGTAATACTACTACTGCTATTACTTCTACTAGTAATACTACTACTGCTATTACTTCTACTAGTAATACTACTACTGCTATTACTTCTACTAGTAATACTACCACTGCTATTACTTCTACTAGTAATACCACTACTGCTATTACTTCTACTAGTAATAATACTACTATGCTATTACTTCTACTAGTAATACTACTACTGCTATTACTTCTACTAGTAATACTACTACTGCTATTACTTCTACTAGTAATACTACTACTGCTATTACTTCTACTAGTAATAATACTACTATGCTATTACTTCTACTAGTAATACTACTACTGCTATTACTTCTACTAGTAATACTACTACTGCTATTACTTCTACTAGTAATACTACTACTGCTATTACTTCTACTAGTAATACTACTACTGCTATTACTTCTACTAGTAATACTACCACTGCTATTACTTCTACTAGTAATACCACTACTGCTATTACTTCTACTAGTAATAATACTACTATGCTATTACTTCTACTAGTAATACTACTACTGCTATTACTTCTACTAGTAATACTACTACTGCTATTACTTCTACTAGTAATACTACTACTGCTATTACTTCTACTAGTAATAATACTACTATGCTATTACTTCTACTAGTAATACTACTACTGCTATTACTTCTACTAGTAATAATACTACTATGCTATTACTTCTACTAGTAATACTACTACTGCTATTACTTCTACTAGTAATAATACTACTATGCTATTACTTCTACTAGTAATACCACTACTGCTATTACTTCTACTAGTAATAATACTACTATGCTATTACTTCTACTAGTAATACTACTACTGCTATTACTTCTACTAGTAATACTACTACTGCTATTACTTCTACTAGTAATAATACTACTGCTATTACTTCAACTAGTAATACTACTACTGCTATTACTTCTACTAGTAATACTACTACTGCTATTACTTCTACTAGTAATACTACTACTGCTATTACTTCTACTAGTAATACTACTGCTATTACTTCTACTAGTAATACTACTACTGCTATTACTTCTACTAGTAATACTACTACTGCTATTACTTCTACTAGTAATACTACTACTGCTATTACTTCTACTAGTAATACTACTGCTATTACTTCTACTAGTAATACTACTACCGCTATTACTTCTACTAGTAATACTACTACCGCTATTACTTCTACTAGTAATACTACTACCGCTATTACTTCTACTAGTAATACTACTACCGCTATTACTTCTACTAGTAATACTACTACCGCTATTACTTCTACTAGTAATACTACTACCGCTATTACTTCTACTAGTAATACTACTACTGCTATTACTTCTACTAGTAATACTACTGCTATTACTTCTACTAGTAATACTACTACTGCTATTACTTCTACTAGTAATACTACTGCTATTACTTCTACTAGTAATACTACTACTGCTATTACTTCTACTAGTAATACTACTACTGCTATTACTTCTACTAGTAATACTACTACTGCTATTACTTCTACTAGTAATACTACTGCTATTACTTCTACTAGTAATACTACTACTGCTATTACTTCTACTAGTAATACTACTACTGCTATTACTTCTACTAGTAATACTACTACTGCTATTACTTCTACTAGTAATACTACTACTGCTATTACTTCTACTAGTAATACTACTACTGCTATTACTTCTACTAACAGTACGACTGGTAATATTAGAATACCAATAGTGCTGTTGCTGCTGCTGCTACTACTGTTAGTAATATCATCTAGTAGTATTACTAGTAATATTAGAATACTAATACTACTGCTCTACTAATAGTAATAGTACTAGAAGATACCAAAATGGACGTTAGTGTCATTTGTGTGATTTTTGTATGAAGGCAGAAGTAGACTATACAGATTTCCACATCTGTCCAAATACCGGTTGAGTTTTCTCTCTTTTTTTGTGTAGAGAAATAGGAACAGTGGAGTGTAAATCCTCCCACACAGCCCTTCAATTTCAGTCACATAAAAAAAGGGGAGGGGGGTTTAAAAACCGACGAGAGAAAAAAGGCGGTAAAAGGCCGCTCCCCGCTGTGCACCTGCGAGCGAGTGTGCTCAGGTAATTAAGCGCTGCTTCGCTCGACCCTTCGTCAAGGCAATTACCTAAAATCATATGCTCTTAGCTGCTCTAATTACGGGCCAATCTGGCTGCACGGCGCTGACTGACAGCTCGGCTCGAGCCGCTGCGTGTTTACGACTCTGACGACAAAACCGATTACAGCGTGTAGCGTTCCACACGGTCAAAACACACACCTCAAAACAAACACGCAAATCAGGCCAGAATCTTCCTCAACACACGCTTCAGAACCACATCAGCACTTATAAATCCTGCACTAAGGTCCTTTTGCGACCTGACAGGAAACAGGAAGTGATGTTTTCTTTCGTAGTGCCTGGTTCATTATGGAACTGAAGTACCATTTTGTCCACATTGTGCTATTGAGTAGATTAGACAGACAAAGTACGTACAGAAAGATGTAGGGAAAATGAGCGAGTAGAGGAAAGCAAAAAAAAAAAGAATGAGAAAGAAAAGAAAAGAAAAAATGTCGAGAGACAAAAAGTAAGGAAGGGAGATGAGAGAAAGAGAGACGGTGAAGAGGAGAGAAAGATTCAGGCAAACAAAGACAGACAAAAGAAGAGAAAGACAGAAAAGTAAGTAAGGCAGAAAGAGAGGGACAAAAAAAGAAAGAAAAATAGCAGACGCAAATAGAGGGGGACAGAAAGAGAGAGTATGACAAAGAAATGAGAGTAAACAAGAAAGAGAACAATCGAAAGCAATACATAAGGTGAGAGAAAGAGCGACAGGGAGAGAGGAGTGAGACAGTCTTGAATAACGAGTCGTGTGTGTGTGTGTGTGTGTGTGTGTGTGTGTGTGTGTGTGTGTGTGTCTCGCTTCAGGGGAAACACATTTGAGTGCAGGTGAAGGGAATGAAATTAGTGAGAGACGAGTACGGGCCGAGAGAGACAGACACAGAGAGAGAGAGAGAGCCAGCGTGGGGTCACACACTCTGAGTGGACACTTATTAAATTAAAGACACGTGGTGTTACAGCGCACAGCATTCTGGGAAGATGTTATGTGATGTTCCAGGAAGTGTCTTTACACACAGTCGCCATAATCCCTACATCATTTAAAAATCCTGTAAATGAATAGCATTCAATATGCGCTAAGACAACCATTAGAAATAAGAATAACACTAATACTAAGACTAACACTGGTAATAATAAGAAGTAACACTACTACCACTGCTGCTACTTTTACTAGTAATACAACCGGTAATATTCATACAAATACTCCTAGTACTACTACTGCTAGTAATATTACTACTACTTCTACTACTATGGCTGGTAATATTACGACTTCTACTTCTGCTAGCAATACAATCAGTAATATTCATACAAATACTCCTACTACGATTGCTATTATCGCTAATACTAGAAGTATTAATACTACTACTACTCCGGCTAGTAATACTACTACTAGTACTGCCGCTTATTTTACTAGCAATTCAGCTAGTACTGTTAATACTAGTAACACTACTACTACCATGAGTATTACTACTACTATTATTACAACTACGGCTAGTGATGCTACTACTAATAGTACTGATACGGCTATTACTACTGCTGTTAATAATACTAATACCAGTAGTAAGAATAATACTAATAGCACAGCTACTACTGTTACTACTACTGCCACCACAAGTGTCACTCTGTGAAGGGTACTATTTTTAGCGTTAGCATTAATGCTACGTTCATGATATTCACACGAACAATTTCTGAGGTAAAAAATTGTTAGCGGTCATTGTTAAGGAAGATGTTGACCTTCCGGATGTTTCTGTCTCACTGCCATTTTGTGTTTTTATAGTCTATAAAAGACTTAACGGCGACGTTATGCTAGCTAGGTAACTTGTTAGCCTAAGCGATTAGCTTGCTAATTCTCAGCAGCTGTATTTCCCAGTTGCCTCGCAGCAGTGTTCTTGTGATATGTAAGCACTTGAACAGAATGAGATGAATTACGACTGTCGTATGTAATAGATGCGAATTAATTGAGAAACTAACCACGTGCTAATACAGTAGCGTGTTTAAACCTTAGCATGGCTAACGGCAGACCTCTTTTCCCCTTCAAACGACGGTACAAATGTGTTAAACGAGCGTAACGTTTAATTAGCCTCGTCCCGTCCGTGTTACGTACGGTCGACGCCGCCAAACCTGTCAAACGAAGCATTAAAAATGGAGACGTTTGGATTTAAAGATCCTCGAGCGTGGATTGTCACGAAAAGGTTATGATCCACTCGCTTAAAAAAAGAAAATCTTTTTTCATTGCCACATCATATTCAAGTCAACGGCACTGACGGCGTAATTGGACATTAGTCTCAATTCAGATGGTACGAGAGTCAAGCTAAACGCCCGGACGCAGACCTTTTTTTTTCTCTTTCTTTCTTTCTTTCAGCCCGTACGTTTCATTTCTCCAATTGTAGGGAATAAAAGGAGTCTATCCTGTGGTGAAGAGCGTAATTTAAGCGCTCTTAATAAAGCGCTGCTGTTCATTACCGAGCCCATTATTTTCAGGCTGGACGAGGGGGAAGAAAAAAAAAAAAGAAACGACCCGTCTCACCTCACCGTCACTTTTTTTTTCTTCCTGGAAATCTGGTGTAAATGTGTAAGTGCATGCGGAGACAGGTTCGGCTACTTAGCGACGGGGAAGAAAACCAGAGCGGAGAGCTCCGACGAACCCAGAAGCCTATTAGCACTAATATGTTTTTTTAATGGGAAAGCCGCGGTTGATCTGAACTCATTTGCTTCGTCCAGGGCCGAGCTCTGAAAGCAATCCGTCACCTCCGTGTGAGGCCGAGCCGGGCTCCTAATGAGCCTCTCGGTCCAAAAAGAGGGCCGAAAGAATTGAGCTGTCACGGCTCTCAATGGTCATGTCGGCGCGATTGTGGCCCGGTCGCTCGGTCGCTGCGTTCCCTTTGTGCGTGTTTAGCCGAGCAAGGCCTTATACAAAATGAATGGGCCGAATGTAACCTTAACTTGACGAGACGCACGCGCCTCTGACGGGGTCGGCCATGATCAAAACGTCAAAACACACGGCTTCAAAAATCACTTTGTGAGAGAAAACATGTGCACGCTTTTATTTATTTTATTTTTTTTGGGGTGTGGGGGGCGCTGAGAGAGAAAGACTGAGAAAGGACAAGAGGTGAATAAAAGAAAGTCAGACAGGAAGCAATACAGAGAACAAGTGAGACATGTAAGGAAGAGCGAGACAGAAAAACAGGGAGCAGGACAGACGGAGAGAGAGATCAATAGAAAAAGAGAGCAAGACAGAAAGTAGGGATAGAAAGTAAGAAAAAGATAAGAAGTGTACAACTGAGAGAAGGGGTGGGGGGGGGAGGTGTACGACCGAAACAAGAGACAAAAGGAGAGAGAGAGACAGAATGAAGACGTTAAATAGGAAGGAAAATAAAGAGAAAACGAGAACAAGACAGGAAAACGAGACAGATTTTTAAAAAAAATTAAAAAGAGAGAGAGAGAGAGAATGAGAGCGAAATAAAGAAAAGTAAAACAAAGATGGAGACAGAAAGGCAAACGGGGACAGAAAAATAGATTAAGACAGAAACAAAAAAAGAAGAAGAACGGTAACGTGTGGCCTCTGTGTCTGAGAGAGGGACAAAAAGACAAACAACGTGAGTCAGGAAAAAGAAATGAATAGAGAGTAAGATAAAAAAAAAGAGAGAGAGAGAGTGAGACAGAAAGAGAGGTGAGAAAGAGGGACAGAAACAGTAAAACAGAAAGGAGGAAGACGAGAGATGAAGAGACAGTGAGATAGGAAGAAGGAAAATGAGAGAGGAAATGAGAGAGAGAGAGAGAAAGGAGGAAAACGAGGGACAAAAAGAGAGTGAGACAGAATGAAGGAAAGCGAGAGACAAAAAGAGAGAGAGACAGAAAGAAGGAAAACGAGAGGTGAAAAGAGAGAGAGAAAGAAGGAAAGCAAGAGAAAAATGAGACACAAAAAGAAGGAAAACGAGAGATGAAAAGAGAGTGAGACAAACAGGGGAAGAAAAAGAGATGAAACAAGAGTGAGACAGAAAATGAAGCAGAATAAGTGCCGAAAACTACAAAGAGGAAATGAAAGAGTGAATCAGAAATAAAGGGGTGAATGAATGGTGAAGAGTTGAAAAGAGGGTAAAAACCAGTAGACACAATAAAATGAGTCTGAGAGGAAGAGAAGAAGAATGAGAAACAGAAAAAGAGATGAGGAGAGAGAAAGAAGTAAGACAGAAATAGAAAGCGAAAGATGAGAGAGTAAGACACTCGTTTATCCGGTTTGAATGTGAAGCCAAGTCAGGACTTTGAGCAGCGTAGCCATGACTCAGCAGTTTAGCTTCGGAGTACAGGGCTTGATCCCGGTTTCGTTAGCTTTCTCGCTCGACTGCGACTTTCTTAAACGAATGTAGCGACACTTCATCAAGTCTGGATGTTTTGTACGTCTGGGACTTTGTTAGCACGCCAGCATGCTTGCTAGAGGTTCGATATAAAATCCGATGAGTGCTAAAATTAGCGCGTCCTCCATTTTGAATCTGCAGAGTGAAGGCGCGCCCCTTCAGAGGTCAGCGCAGAGAAAACAAAATGCAAATTTCCTTCGTAAGATTTCACTGATGAAACGCGAGTGTGACGTTAGCGCTGATCAAAAGCCGCTGGTTTGGTTGATCTTTTAAAAACGCGCCGCGTGCAGGCCAGAGAACTAGCGCACGAGCTCTGAGACGCAGAAGCAGGAAAGGTCGGAGGGTAAGTGTGTTTTTATTGTGTTTCAGAAACCCGCAGGATGGCGTGATGGAGAGGAGAGAGAGACGGAGCGTGAGGACGAGAGAGGTTTAGAGAGGGGGGGACGGAGAAATGTGGCATTTCTTTCAGAGGAACAACATACTCATCCCTCCTCAAATATCACTATTAAAGGTCTTAGATGTGTGTGTGTGTGTGTGTGTGTGTGTGTGTGTGTGATTTCACATCTTACGTCAAGACATTTCTTCTCTCTCTCTCTCTCTCTCTCTCTCTCTCGCCCTTCCAGATGTCTCTGTTTCTTAGTAAAGAAGGCATGGCCTGTGTGTCTGTTACTTTTAAAAGAAGGCGTGGCCTAGACATCTTTCAGTTGTTAAAGAAGGCGTGGCCTATGTGTATTTCAGTTTTAGTAAAGAAGGCGTGGTCTGTATGTCTGTCAGTCACAATGAAGGAGGTGTAGCCTGTGTGTGTGCCAATCACAGTGAAGGAGGTGTGGCCTGTATCTGTAAGTGGTGGTGAAGGAGGCGTGGCCTCTTTTATACGAGGTGTGGCCTCTGTTTCAGTCTTAGTAAAAGAGGCATGGCCGTTTTAGAGGAGGCGTGGCAACAGTGTCTGTCCGTTTTAGTGAAGGAGGTGTGGCCTATGTGCCTGTCACTCTCACTGGCAGAGGCGTGGCCTGTGTACCTGTCAGTTTTAGAGAAGGAAGTGTGGCGTGTGCGTCTGTCAGTTCCACTAAAGGAGGTGTGGCCACTGTACCCATCAGTCCTGTGAAGTAGGTGTGGCCTTAATGTGCATCAGTGCCACTTTAAGAAGCTTTTCATTCCTAAGTAAGGCATCATACCTGATAAATTACCTTCCTGAGAAAGGGGGCGTGGCTTTCCTCTCCTCAAAGTTAACACATTGTCAGTTAAAAAAATACATCATGTTGTGTCACAGTGAAACAGCACTACACTCTACCACGCTGAATTATTAACCGTGTAAATATATATATATAATATATAATATATATATCAAACACCACGCTGCTGATCACGGAGGTCAGATTTAAATCTCGGATGTCGACCTGGACGCCGTGGAAGACTAGTGATTTTGTTGTTGTACATTTTCTGCTTTGACAACAAGTCACAGTCTGCCTCAGCGCTCAGGTTCCTCCTCCCCAACACACACACACACACACACACACACACACACACCCCGTTCAGCTCCTGATCGCTCACTTAATGTTCTTCATTTCAGCGCAGAGGTAAGCGCGGCTGATAAAACGGCGGCGTAATCAAGCGAATGTTTTCATGCGCCGTGTTCTTCAAGATACGAACGAGAACCTGTCTACGTACTTTCTTGTAGAATGAAATGCTTAGCGTGTATGTCTGTGCTGCAGTAGCTTTCAAATCAAAGATAAATAATACATAAAATAACCAACGCAACAACAACACAACCTGTACAGACTTTTGGCGCGATATTGTGCGATATGACGTGGAGCAAAACAACAATATAAAATGGTAAAATAACATCGTGTGTACGTTAACAACTCGAATTTCTTTTCTCGTCACTGTGTAGATTTCCTGTTTTTCGCAGTGAGAGGAAGTTACAGAAGAATTTGCTTTAAAACAAACTGAATTAATTCACCAGGAGTGTTTAAAAAAAAAAAACCTGCTCGTAGGCGAGACCTCTCGGTGTGTAGGAGGCCGATCCGGCCTCGAGCTCCAAACCCTTCATTTACTCGCAACTCCTTTGATGAATTTATTAATATTTTGAAGAAAGAAAAAAAAAACAACAAAAATGCTCATTATTATTTGTGTGTGTGTGCGTGTGTGTGTGCGTGTGTGTGTGTGTGTTTAATAAAATATTTACGGTCACAGCTTGTGTGTTTGACGTCTTTTCTACACCACAAGTCACATCATGTACACTCATAAAGCACATTAAATCCTATCTAATTCAGTGTGTGTGTGTGTGTGTGTGTGTGTGTGAGAGAGAGAGAGAGAGAGAGAGACAGATGAGAGGTCACAGCTGTAACAGCGTCACACGGATTCTCATCTCTCAATAAAAGAACTGAAAATAAATTTCTGTCCTGTCACGATTATGAATATACATTGTTCAGAAATGAACAATAAGTTGTGAGTGGGTGTTCTCGACCCCCCCCCGTACGGTGCAGGATGTTACCATGGTAACCGGAGCAGAGCAGCGGCCATAAGGGGTCGAACTTCAGGATCGTGAAGGCGGCCTTGAGGGTTAAAGCCGAAAAAAAAGAAGAAGAAAAAAACCCCAGAGGAAGGTTAAAAACGTTGTTAACGTCTGAGAGGAGAACAGGAAATAAATAAATAAATAAATAAATAAAGCAGTGTGTAAACACTTTAACACTGAATTATCCTGCATTCGTTTGTTATATATCACTGATTTATGTGGGTTTCTTTTTTTTTTTTTCTTTTTTTTTTAATTCAGATTAAAATTAGCATCTATAATAAACTTTTTTTTTAAAATAAATTCGTAATAATTATTGTTTACAAAGCGTGTACAATCATAATCAATATCAATTCATTTATTTTTTAAATCGTAACTAATTAATGTTTTCCTTAATTCTACAGAAACGTTTAAACAAACTGTTTATGATAAATTGATAAAAGAATGGAAATGATATGTATCAGATATACAGTATGAGCCTTATGTAGATTATATAAACACAGAGATATTATATATAAATGTATTATTAGATATAGAAATTTACATATGAACAGGGATTTAGGCAGGACGTATGACATTTACAGCAAAATACACAGCTTTTAAAATAACTGATCATGTTGTAATGTTAATTAGATTATTAAATTAGTAGCCTGGATAACTAACTGAGATATATATATATACATATATATATATATATATATATATATATATATATATATATATATATATATATATATATATATATATATATACACACAGTAGTACAGTACTATATATACAGCCTTCAAAAATAATGAAATTAAACGTTTCTACATTTTAAAATAACGCCGTAAAGAGCATTAAACAGTAACAAATGAAACAAAGTCAATATTTGGTGTGACAAAAAAATACAAATAAAAATCATAGTCTGCAGTACAGTTTGTGCAGTTTTATGAGGAAATATATATAAAAAAAAACATTATTTTTTAATTCATAATGTTTCACACAGAAAAAAAACAAAAACTGACCAATCAAATTACTGTAACATAAAAAAACTCTACAGTTAATTATAGATTAATTTTAGATTGATGAAAATCGCTAAAAAATATATATTTAAAAATAAAACTAATAATTATGATTATACTTCAGAATTATTTATTTTATTTATGTTTTAAAGTCTGGTGAAGTTTGTACTGTGGCCTTTAAATTTCTGTAGCGAATAAATTTAAATGACTTTTTTTGTCTAAACTAATATATATATATATATATATATACACACAGACACACATTTTTATAGCATTGTAGTTTAATGATGTTTAGAAAAAAATATCTTCTATCGTTCTAAAACAAGACATTTCCTTCTCTAACTATCTGTCCAATTACACATAGTTAACTACATTTAAATAACTTTATCTAATATATTTTTAATATAGCCTAATATATAAAACCCTGATCACCACTGTCATTCGAACCCACCAAATTTATTTATTTATTTATTTATTTATTTATTTATTCAACATTTGGACCATGCTCAGTACTTTAAGATGTGGAGAAGGATGCTGGAGGAAAATTCTACATTTTCAGCTGTCATTTCAGTTAAACCCAAAAGGCGGCCATTTTGTTTTAGTCCTACGTCACACTGCACTACGTCCTCCTCCACACTACCTCCTCCTCCTCCTCCACACTACCTCCTCCTCCTCCACACTACCTCCTCCTCCTCCACACTACCTCCTCCTCCCCCTCCCCCTACACCACCTCCTCCTCCACACTACCTCCTCCTCCTCCACAATACCTACCCCTCCTCCACACTACCTCCTCCTCCCCCTCCCCCTACACCACCTCCTCCTCCACACTACCTCCTCCTCCTCCACCTGGGGGGTGGTGTGTATCCTGCTGGTGTCTCTAATCGTCCTGTCAGTCATCTTGGTAATAAGAAATGAAAATAGTTTCGGGTTATTCACGTCTGGAAGGAGAACAGATATGGAAAATCAGTTGCCAGAATGTATTAATGATTAATTGATTCACTCACTCACACACACACACACACACACACACACACACACACACACACACAGTGTTTCTGCTTGTAATGTACTCTATGAAAAACAAATTTCATACAAAATCCATGAGCTAGCAGTGGGATTCAACAGATCACATTTCTTTAATAATAATAATAATAATAATAATAATAATAATAATAATAATAATAAACCTTTTTGTGGGGAAATTTAATGACATTTAACAAAAGCTGTCAGTAATAATAACATTGCTAACATTTCTAAAGTACATGTATATATTTAATATTATAATATTGATTTATTTGTTTGTTTGTTTGTTTATCGTGTTTATGGATTGATATTGTATTGGGCTGGATTTCTGTTAGTCCCTTTCAAAATGCATTTTAAACATTTTATTTATTCATTCATTCATTTTTATTAGATATATTTATAAAATAATAATCCTAATGTCTGGTATAAAGCCATGAAATTAATTTTTATAACAAAAAAAAGGATTACATTTTATTTTTCTGTTATTATTATTTAGGATTTGTAAAATGAATAAATAAAGGCCTTTATGGTGTTGTTGAAGCTGTTCATGAGATGAGGTGCGTCTCTGTTTCTGTCCCTCAGTGTTTATAACATGTTTACTACATGTTTATAAGCTGTATATGACGCTTCGTTTTTGTAAAGAGTAAAAATCGACCGTCAGTGATGTCACATACGACACGTGAGGGGTTGTTGAACAGCGCCCCCTGCAGCCTGCGGAGAGGAAGTGCAGCCTGGGGTTTGAGACGACGTCACGTGTAGACGTGTAACACGTATGTCAAATAAAGGGGTCAGTGCAAGAGCACGTGAAATCTGGGGTAAAAGACAAACTACAGAATAAAACATCAGACAGACAGACAGACAGGCAGACAGACAGACAGGCAGACAGACTACTTATTAACGGTCTAATGTGCAGCTGAGTTATTATGAGTTAATTAGTGAATTGTGCCTAAAATAAGAAGCTGCACGTCAAAACACATCCTTGATTTTACACCGAATCATTACTTAAATCAGTATCGGATTGGATCGGATCGGATTTCCTCAATTCCTGAATCGGGGCTGCTTTAGGAAACACTCCGGGGTCAGATCATCTTCTCACTGAGGGAGAGTGAGGAGGGTAAGATCAGGAAAGGTTCCTTCCAACTGCGCTTCCTACAGGACATCTGCCATCACGAGGAGCCAACTGAACACGGCGTGGTGATTCACACACACACACACACACACACACACACACACACACACACACACACACGGAAAAATGCATACAGCCTTACATGCTCATGTAGTAATAGAGAACTAGTAAACACAACATCTGATAGATAGTGAGATAGAGAGGTAGATAGATGAGTCCTGGATCCTGATTGGTCAGAAGGTGTTGATTAACGTTCTATAACAGCATCACTGACAGTAGCGCAGGTTATTACTGACGCGTTCCTTCCGATACGTGACCGTTTCTATAGCAACAGCGCATTCACAGGGACTCGTACGACGGACGTTTTCACGTTTTTCTCTAAGGACACGTTTTTTGGGTTTGTTTTTTTCAGATTTGTGGTAGGAGTCTTCAGCGCTGGCGCTTTGTAACAGTCAGAGGTAGCGCTGTAACGTCAGGACCAAGGAGTTTACACTTTGCGGTTAAATGTAACTATAACGGGATAAAAAGTACGATGTGTTGTGGTACGAGAGGAAGAAATCGCTTCAGGACGTGCAGTTATGGGAGACGACTCCACTTCATCACACCACACCCTCGCTGATTACTTACTAAAACAGCATGACACACAGTGTTTTATTTCTCTCTCTCTCTATACACACACACACACACACACACACACTGTTTTTCTGAGAAGTGTGTGTCCTTCATGTTTATCATCACTGTTAAACTCTGTGTACATTTGTACTCCAATGATTATGACGACCGGACCAACAGTGTGTGTGTGTGTGTGTGTGTGTGTGTGTGTGCGCCGCTGTCAAAATGACCAAGGTGCCTCCTACGCCGTGACATTTAACTCCATCAATCTGGCTCGAGTTTCTAATTCAGTCCATTTCCAAAACGATTCACGCTGCATAACTCTTTAGGAACACTCATATAATATGTATGACAATATGTGCGAGCAGCAGTCAGAGGCCAGCTGGAGTACTGTACACACTCCACACACACACACACACACACACACACACACACACACACACACAGTGTACAGTGTGTGGGAGGGACGTGTCATCCTGCACCTACACGACTTATCAACATCATCAGTCGCTTCAAGTAACAAATCTCCGTTTTCTATAACCGCTCATTATTCTAAATGACAAGCCTCCGCGGATACAAAAGTTTACACGCCCCTGTTAATATTACAGGTGTTTGCGGTGTAAAAAATGAAACCAGGATCAATCACGTCAGATCATTTTTCCACCTTCAGGTCTTCATTTAGCAATTTTATTCCTCTCTTCCTCACAAAAAGGCTCCAGATCTATCAGACAGCGAGCGGATCTCCTGTACACAATCCTCTTCGAGTCATTCCACAGGTTTTGGATAGGATTTAGATGTGGACCGTTCCAAAACGCTGATCTTCTGAAGCTGTTCCTTTGACGGCTTGGATTTGGGTCGTTATCGTTCTGGAAGGTGAAGGCCTGCGGGTTTTTAGAGATATCCGTGATTCCCTCTCTCTAGATAGACTAGAGCCCCGGCTGCAGCTGAAGAGAAGCAGTTCCATAGCATGATGCTGCCCCCACCATGCTTCACCGCGGGTATGGTGTTCACTGGGTGATAAGCTGTCTTGCTTTTGCGCCACACATGTCTTTTATAATTGTGCCCGACGAGCAGTGTAGTGGCTTTGCGTCTAGCACGTTTGCCTCACACCTCCAGGGTTGGGGGTTCGATTCCTGCTTCCTGTGTGCGTGGAGTTGCATGTTCTCCCCATGCTTCGGGGGTTTCCTTCACGGTCCAAAGACACGATAGGCCGATTGGCATTTCCAAATTGTCCGTCGTGTGTGAATGGGTGTGTCACACGCTCCAGGGTCCAACGTGTCCCCCGCCTTGTGCTCCGAGTCCCCTGAGATAGGCTCCAGGCTTCCTGCAACCCTGTGTTGGATAACTGGTATAGAGAATGGACGGATGGATGGAAGTT
The DNA here is from genome assembly GCF_023375685.1 of Ictalurus furcatus. Lineage (NCBI taxonomy): Eukaryota > Metazoa > Chordata > Actinopteri > Siluriformes > Ictaluridae > Ictalurus > Ictalurus furcatus. The sequence continues at coordinate 1,391,407 of NC_071262.1, forward strand.
CTACCCTTTCCTCATCAGAACATAACACATTTTGCCACATGGTTTGGGGTGATTCAGTTCAGCTTGGATAGGTTTTTTTCCCCCCCGTCTAGCCGCCCTACCCCATCACCCGGACATGTGAGCAATACGAGAGATTGTTGTGACATGCTGAGAGTAATCAGTATTCGTCAGATGTTCCTGCAGCTCCTTTAATGTTGCCGTGGGTCTCTCGGCAGTCTCCATGATAAGTTTTCGTCTTGTCCTCTCATCAGTTTTGGAGGGACGCCCTGTTCTTGGTAATGTCACTGTGGTGCTCCAGTCGTTGATGATGGCTTTCACAGGGTTCCATGGGTCAGCTAATGTTCTGGAAATTCTTTTCTTCTTCGTCTTTTTTCTTCTAAAACCTTTCTAACTGTTTTTCACCTGAATGTTGTTGTTTGCGGTACCACATTAAAGGTAGAAAAACATCTGACTTGATTAATCTCAGGTTCATATTTTACAACCTGTAACAACCTGCAATTTTAACAGGGGTGTGTACATTTTTTTTTTAGATCCGCTGTAGATAGATAGACAGATAGACAGATAGATAGATAGATAGGTAGATCTGTCACATGATGAGTGCTGACGAGTGTGAGGAGATCTGATCTGATGAACACATCTGCTGATTTTTTTTTTTACTTTCGTTCTTGTCGCTCAATAACACTTCCTTCTTGCTGATCACGCCGTCTGCATCACATGACTCTCTCACGTCACCAAGACACCAGCCCTGATCGGTTACTATAGCGACAGGACACACAAAGCAATCTTCCTTATTATTATTTTTTTTTTAAGGCATAATTCAAATTGAAAGCAGCCTGGGAAAAAGTCGCAAACAAATAGAACATTTTCAGAGAAATTATTAGATAAATAACACGTCAATTAAAAATCAAATATGAATAGTATATGTATATTCAATATTATATACGTCTAAATACGTAAACTTTAGAAAAGTATTTACAGATCGTAAATATACAAAAACAAGGAGCAGTTAAGTGGGATGCAGTTATTATGTAATATATTTAGATCAGTTTCATTTTTAATGTCACTTTATAACTTTTTTCATTTCAGGTTTTAAATGTATACATAAAATGGAATATTTTATATATATATATATATATATATATATATATATATATATATATATATATATATATACACAAAATAATGACAGAATTATTTTTGATTAGATAGGTTTGTGTAGATTATATACGTATAGTAAATGTATACATTTTATTAAAATGTATAGTTTTATTAATGTTTGCAAACGCGAAATTTAAAAAAAAAAAAAAAAGAGGGAGCCTAATAAACAATAATTACTCTAATTTAGCATTAGCATTAAAACTTTAAATATTTATTTCACTTTAAAAAATTTATTAAATTTCTATTGATTTTTTTTATTATTATTATTATTAGTCTTATTTAAAGGATTTTTTTATTTTCATATTTGCTTTTTTTATTATTATTATTTGTTCGTTTTGTCACAAATAACTTTTCATACCACAACAGGGTGTCTCTGTTTACTTCTAATTCATATGAAATGAAACAAACTATAAGATGAAATCTTGTTGTCAGATGACGTCAGGCTCGCGTCCCGGTGACGTATCTGGTCAGCTGACCGCTTTGTTTTGCAGGTCAGAAACACAACACGGAGAGAAGAAGGAGAAGAAAAAGGGTACAGGGTGTGCTGGGGCTTTCACACACAGAGACACTGCGTCGGGAACAAAGACAAGTGCGTTTATAGGGTGTTCTGCTGTGAAGAAGAGAAACACAGAGAGGAATATGCCTTCAGAAAAGACGTTTAAACAGAGGAGGACGTTTGGTAAGCGGGATTATGACTAATAAACAGATAGACACGTTACGGACATTGAACGCACCACGACAGTGTTTGCTTTGAATTTCCTTTGTTTTCTCTGTTAAAATGTGATCACTTCACGGTTCGTAATGTTCCAGCTCAATGCCTGAATATATAGTTTATCCCTCTAAGACTTCCTTGAACACTTACAGCTCTGTTATTTGAGTTATTTTACAGCCAATTTTGTCATTTTTTTTTCTCAACAGGAGGCGAGTCAAGTCGTTCCAAAAACTAGGTCATGTCTCTGAAGCGGTATTTGTTATCGAGTTAAATTAGTCTGAGTAAGATTTATAAAACACTATCTTATCCCCCATCCTATATTATATAACATTACCATCTAAATGTCGTACTCTCTTCTCCAGAGTCACAAAACACATCAGGGGACGTTTCACTGCAGAATTGGGGGATGGGGACCTTTTTTTTTTTTTTTTTTAAAAAAAAGACCCGAACAGACTCGAAATAACACACATTCTGTTTGTAACCTTTTAAAATAAGGATTCTTAAACATTCACGATATCTATCCAACTTCCCTGAGAGTATTATCAGCCCTGGTTAAACAAATAAACGCTCTCAGGCCTCGTTTTATTGGCCCCTGTGGCCTATTGTGCTAGCTACGAAGGCTAAGTTCCACACCGCGCACTACCACACTATATAGGGTGCCTTTAAAAGCGCCATTTTGGTAGACCTGTAGCAAACCGACCGTTGGTGACGTCATTCTGGGGGGAGGGGTTTAGTGCGGAAGTTTGTGGTTTGGAACAGAGCCACTGTTCTGGCAAAACAAGCGACTGCGGTCGTGTTTTGATTCTCTCTCTTTCTCATCTCATATAAGCGTTCTATTATTAAAAGTTAAGAGTTTTAAAGCCTATTGAGATTTTCACAAATTGACGAGTTAACACCTTAAGTGGAAAAAAAGGAAGAAATAAAACAACAACAAATAATTATGATTAGAATCCCATTTATTTGCATATTAAGACATTATGTCTGTATTGTTTTTTCTTCTTCAAATTATATCTTCAAAATGTCTTATCTTTATTATAAATAACACTTCTCGTAATTAAAAATTCAGACTTTATGAGTATAATAGCAACTATTTGCATATTAAGCACGCTATTATGTTTTATTTATTGATTGGAAAGATATTTATTCCTTCACTTAATTCCTGAACACTAGATGAAATGGGTTTTGTGTGTGTGTGTGTGTGTGTGTGTGTATAATATAAATAGCAAATTTCCATGATATTTAAATTTCCTGTTAGATTTTACTGGACATTATTGAGAGTCGTTTATAAGTTAAGTTTCAAATAAGAAACGTAGCTCAACTAATCAGAAAACGTCGCCATAGCAACGATTCCACTCATTTTCTTTGTTAAATAACTTAAATCTGTTTATAATTGGGGTTAGGTGATCAACTATATCGTTGTTGCTATAGAAACGATAACCTTATTACAGTAGCTGCACTGAAGAGAATTAGAAAATATAAAAATGAAGCAACCACGCGGCATTTCGGTAGCGCGTTCGCGGTCGGCAGTGACGTCTCGGTGTGTTTGTGACGTGTTTGTGCTGATGTTTCTGCAGAACAGAGAGTGGACGATGTGAGACAGATCCGGGAGCAGCATCCCAACAAAATCCCGGTAAGTTGTTCCCGGGAACGCCGACAGACCGGTTACAGACACCACGGACGTGGCGAAGGGCCACATTTTGAAGATGTGTCATGTTTTATTACAGTGGATCCGCGATTGTTTTCCCTCAGTAAATTTCAGATGAAACAAGTGTTCCATTACATTCCTAAATCTCTCTATTTCAGGACTTCCCTTCTCAGATTGAAACGGGAGTCTGCATGATTGTTTTATTAAAGGCCTGCAGCATGTGACTGTACTGTGTCCACCACAGACTAAAAAAAACTAGTGCTGTGTCTCAAATCGCATCCTTGTGTACCGTTCTAGACCACGGTGTAACGTTCTAGACCACGGTGTAACGTTCTGGACCATTATGTACCCTTAGGTACTGTTCTAGACCCCTAGATAGCATTCTAGACCACCATGTAATGGCCTAGAGCCCTATATACCATTCTAGACCCCTATGTGCCATTCTAGATCACCATATAATGTTCTAGACCCCTATGTACCATTCTAGATCACTGTATAATGTTCTAGACCCCTATGTGCTGTTCTAGACCACCGTCTACCATTCTAGACCCGTATGTACCATTCTAGACCACCATCTACCATTCCAAACCCCTACGTACCATTCTAGATCACCATATAATGTTCTAGACCCCTGTGTGCTGTTCTAGACCACCGTCTACCATTCTAGACCCCTATGTACCATTCTAGACCACCGTCTACCATTCTAGACCCCTATGTACCATTCTAGACCACCGTCTACCATTCTAGACCCCTATGTACCATTCTAGACCACCGTCTACCATTCTAGACCCCTATGTACCATTCTAGATCACTGTATAATGTTCTAGACCCCTGTGTGCTGTTCTAGAACCCTGTGTGCTGTTCTAGAACCCTATGTACCATTCTAGACCACCGTCTACCATTCTAGACCCCTATGTACCATTCTAGATCACTGTATAATGTTCTAGACCCCTGTGTGCTGTTCTAGAACCCTAGGTACCATTATAAACCACCTTCTACCGTTCTAGACCCCTATGTACTGTTCTAGACCCCTAGAAAGTGTTTTAGACCACCATATACTATTGTAGACCCCTATGTACCTGTGTACCGCTTTAGAGCACTTCTGAGTACCAACACTTAGCTTTTACAGTCGGTTTTAGAATTTTAGAAGCCTCACGTGTAGCTTTCATGCCCGTGTTGGTGGATTTGCGCAGTCGATGCAGGATACACCCAGATTTCGAGATAAGATGTTCTGTTTGTTTTAGAAATAGCTGAGAAGGAAACTGAAACTCTAGTTTTATGATGTAGTAATGCTGTGTGTCTGGATGGTCCGGGTTGTGACTCAGAGTCATGTCGTTTCTGTCACTTGGAGCGGACCAACTGAATCACGCAGTAACGTGCTTCGGAAGCGGGAAGTTCGAGCCACACATCGAGAAAGTCATTCCCTGTGTAGCGAGCCTCTGTCGTGAACAGGGAGTGTTGGAGGCTTAAATTAAATTGATGGTTTATGAGGATCCTGTGTGGATTTAAGCTTTAACTCCTCAGATAAACGCGACAAGAAAGCATTACCGTGCTTGTTCACGTCCCAAAAAAAATGTACGTGACGTATAGGCTTTAGGCCGAGGGTGTCCAAACTTATCCTCAAAGGGCCGGCCCGGGTGCAGGCTTTCATTCCAATCCAGCACGAGCCACACCTGATTCCACCTGTTTAATCAGCTGATCGCCCACACCGGCCCTTCACGGATTAGACTGGACACCCCTGCTTTAGACGACTGATTGGGAATTGCAGATAAATAAATTGCATTTATAAAACCGTTTGCTTAAATATCACGCGATAAACATCGCCGCCGCGTCCAAACGTCTCGTTTCTGAGGAACGAAGAGAACAATCCTGTCGTGTTTCTTAATTTCAGGTCATCATCGAGAGGTACAAGGGCGAGAAGCAGCTTCCCATTCTGGACAAAACGAAGTTTTTGGTTCCTGACCACGTGAACATGAGCGAACTCATCAAGATCATCAGGTAAAAAAAAAGTCCGTGTAATCGTTCAGATTGGGTTCTCCGGGTCTTTTACACGCCGGAATTATTACGAATATCTTTCGGGTGTGTGGTTTTGCTTCGCTTTTGAGAGCACTTTCTACAAAACGACAGTTTGTTTGTTTATTGCATTCTTGACCCATGGGTTCATTTCCTGTGTTTCTGAACGAGTCCCGTCATCGGGTTACGACATCGTGCTTCTCATGCTGCTGTGGTTTAGCAACAAGTTCCACGTATTGTGATAAAGGACATCTCACTAAAATACAGAGAAGACTGATTGTGTAAGGAATAAAACACTCCGTGGCGTGCAGTCGTAGGAAGACAATCAGCGGCACGTTGTAGCATGATGACGCAGCGTTTCATTGAATACTCCCCTCTAACGTCGCGTCCTGAAGTGAAAGACCTGTTTGTTTGTAGCTGCTGAAGTGTAAGTGACAGGCTTGTTCCTTAGACGTTCCATGACGTTAAATGTAACAACAAACGGATAAAAAGTATTGTATTGTTTTTTGATGAATAAAAATAGTAATTGCTGTGGTATAAGAGGAATAAACCACTTCGGGGCGTGCTGTTATTGGGAAATAACGGCAATTCCTGGTCACGTTTTTAGAATTTAAAAAAAAAAAACCTGACTAATATAAAGGGCTGAGATTTTAAGATGGACATAATTTCGTATCGGGTGAAATGCCAGTAAAATAATATCATGGACGAACCGTCTGAGGTTTGTTTTACGACCAGCGGAAGTGCTCAGGGGAAGTGAAGGCGGTCGTAAATTCGAACCCTACTCATTTCTGTTCTGTGTTATTCCGTGTTTGTCCACCAGGAGGCGCCTGCAGCTGAACTCTAACCAGGCCTTCTTCATGCTGGTAAACGGCCACAGCATGGTCTCCGTCTCGGCGGCCATTTCCGAAGTGTACGAGCGCGAGAGGGACGAGGACGGCTTCCTGTACATGGTCTACGCCTCCCAGGAGACGTTCGGAGCGGCCGGAGCGCACTAAAGCGCCTCCCGTGTTTCGGTTTCGGACATTGATACGATCCCTCCTCCTCACTTCCTCCTTCCTCATGCAGAAGCAGACGCAGACGCGAGATACTGCAGGACCGAGACAGACGTCTCGGACGTCCCTGTCCGTTTTTGCTAAGAGCTGATTTCAGATCGTTCGTCTTAACCCAGATCTGTGTTTGTTATAAATGTAAGGGGTCACTCGTTTTGTTTTTGCTTTTTTTTTTTTTTTTTTTTTTTTTCCTTCCTTCCTTTTTTAAACACACTTCAGCTAGCGATTAGCCTCAGGACGACGGCTAGGCTGCGAACACGTGTGTTTTCTGTCCGTTTCATCAACATCGTGTGTCAGAGGTCCGAATCAAAGTCTGATTAGATTTGATTTCTTCTAATTCTTCTCTTTTTTTTTTTTATTTGACATTCATTGTAGAGATAATTGTCATGTGTGAGTGTTGTTAATATAAACGTACAGCGAGAGCTTCGAGGTCAGGTACAGCTCGGTTTCTGTCTAAAGCTTCACATGGTTTTAATTTAATTTTACAGAATCTTTCATGCTCGTTTCTCTCGGATCCAGACAAGTCTCTGCGCTTTGTAGTGATTGGCTAAACTTGAGCACGCAGGCTTGTGTCGATACTCGGTTCAAGGTTATATCGCAATATTTTGCACAAGATTTATCCATTTTTGCTGAGAAGTGAGCAACTGTCATGATAAACTATACACCGCATACACAGCTAGCTAGACGCGATGCATCGATCCAATACTGTCCAATATCGTATCGCACCGACATTAACCTGAACCGCTGAACGATATCGGGTTCGATTAGACGTGCTTTCCAATCAAATTTATAGTGACGTGTTTTTCTCGCTACTTAGTTCAAGATTGTAGTTTTTACGCATCTGTAACCGAACCCCTCAAACCTCACGTTACAGCTACGATCATGTACATTTCTACGCTGATCATTGCAAGGCTTTAACGGGCGTGGCCAAGTAGACGACGCGGATAGCTAGGGGCGGAGCCCACACAAAATCGTACGAGTCGCAGCTACACACCGAATTTTAAATTAATAAACAAAATTTTGCGTAGCGCTTTGACCACACAGTAAGTAAACATCGAAGTGAATCAATCTTACGATGTGAACTTTTGAGGTAAATTTAGCAACCGTTGTCATGGTTACGGCGAGGATCGCGGTATCGGATATACGAGTTCTGATAGCTCGTCTGACGGTGGGTGATTTGATAATACCACATCGTTATTACGATACGTTACTCTGTACGTAACTTCGGTCTCACAAATGATTTTTTTTGCTAACTTTTTTTGATTAAATATCGTCTCGCTGGATTTCATTGATTAGTAGCCGTCCGCATATTTTTGTCCCATCACCCAGCCCGAGTATCACATCGGAATTTTTTTAAAAAAAAACGGATTCATCTCATCCGCAGTGTAAAACTCCGAAGAGGTTCGTACACGGAAACGTAACATGACGTTTAATATTGCGATTAGAACGTTAGCCGACGCATCGATGGCGACACTGTTAAAGCTGATAAACCAAATCTGTGATCGGAAAGGCTGAAGGTTTTACAATTCTGCCATGTTCATGTTTTTACTTTGTGTGGGTCGCTCAGATGACCGAAAATAAATAAATAAATGAATGAATGAATGAATGAATGAATAAATAAATAAAACCCGCCCAGCTAGAAAACCGTATATGATTGTAGTTCGGAGAGTTAATGCTGATTACCGTAAAGTGTTTAGCAAAGAAAAAAAACAAACAAGAAGGGTAGACGCGGGTCAACGAAAGGGAGCTGGTTTGTGTTTGGAACACGGCCAACATCGTCGCTTTTCCTTCCATCGCACGCTTTTTAGAGTTTTATTCGAGCTTTATTTCCGCCTTTACGGACGCGTCCCGTGTGTGTATACGTCGCTGTGTATACATAACCATACGACAGAAACACTTTAGATGCCTTTTATCCTTTGCTTTTTGGCCTGAATGTTTTTATTTAAAGAAATGTTTCCTTGTAAAAAAAAAAATAATAATAATAATAATAAAATGTTCATATGCTATACTTCTGTGTAAGGAACAAAAATAAATAACAAAAATAAAAGATATTTCTTTGAAAGCTGGTGTGATGTTGAGGCGTACAGCAGATGTTTTAAAATGCATGCGCGCTTAAATTCTGGGAATGGATCAAAAGTGTGAACGGTAAATGAATAATCTGAAGATTGACACGCTAGCTAGGGATTTAAAGGGGTTGACTTTTTTTTTTTTTTTTTTTTTAAACGTACCAGTCGGAAATCTCTCTCGCACACACACACACACACACACGTAGAGGTAAATCTGAAAACGAGTTTAATTCTGAAATGTCTCAAATAACCGTATATAAAATAACTCTGAATACAAACAATACTCTGAATTCAGCATCAAACATTAAATACAAAAATTGCACCAGACATTTCTGTTTAAAAAAAAAAACAAAACGAAAACAGACTCGTGTAAAGAACTGTTATAAAAAGGCGACATGCAAAGCTCGCTGATGAAATGAAGTAGAAAGGTGTTTTGGCTGAAATGAACATCTGAGCTTTCGCTGAAATGTATTTAACAAAATATTCTCTGGAATTTCATCACAAGTTCGGATTTTTAAAAAAAAAAAAGTAAATAATGATGAAGCAATTTATTAACGTCTTAACTAAATAGCTAAGGAAATTTAAGCAAAGTCTTAGCTACGTTAGCTCAGGAAATTTCATGGAAACTCGTGTTACTTCAGCGAATCCTTGTTAAACACACGATGGAATTTTATCACGAATACCTTGCTAAATTAACTGGAAATGCAGGACATTCTTCCTACATTATCTAAGGAAATTAAGTGGAAATCCTTGGTAAATTCCGAATGTAAAGGTAGAAAATCCTTGTAAAATTAACCATGGGAGTTTAGAAAAATTAACTGCTAAATTAGCAATATTCTTCACTAAACTGAGCAAAAATCCTCACTACACTAGCTATGGAAATTTAGCAGAATACCTTGCTAAATTAGTCATGGAAATTGTGCAAAATCATTACTGCATTATCAAAGGAATTGTCGTGAAAATCCTAGTGAAATTAGCTATGGAAATGTAGCAAAGTTCCTTGCTACATTAGCAATTCTTCACTAAATTAGCCAAGGAAATTTAGCAAATGCGTCATTACGTTATTTACGTAAATGAAAAGCTAAATTACCTAAAGATGTTTAGCAAAAATCCTTACTAAATTAGCTGTGGAAATTTACAACATTCTTCACGAAATTAGCTAAGGATTTTAGCCAGATCTTCACTACATTATCTAAGGAAATTTTAATGAAAATGCTTGTTAAATTGGCTAAGGATATTTAACAAATTCTTCACTACATTAGCTGAGGAAATTTAGCAAAGTCCTAGCTACGTTAGCTAATGTGATTTAGCGGAATCTTTGCTACATTATCTAAGGCCATTTCAGTCAGATCTTCGCTAAATTTTCTTAGCTAGTTTCGGAAAGGCTTTTAACTAGCTAAAGGAATGTAGGGAGCTCTGAACTAAATTAACCTAAAATTCTCACTACATTAGATAAGGACGTCCTTGCTATATTATCTAAGAAACTTCAAAGTCCTTTTAACAAGCTGAAGGAAATTTGAAATTTGGAAAATTGAACAAAGTCCTCACTGTATTAACGAATTATTTTCAGTGACAGTTTTCCCTTAACTAATTTAGCCAAGTCTTTGCTACCTAGCTAAAGCAGTTTAACACAGTACTAACTACATCGTACACGAAAAGGAGTCGGCAAAGACCTTGCTAATCAAATAAAGAAATGTTGTGATGTCCTTTATTAAATTATCTATGAAATTGAGCTAACTTGGCTAAGTCAAGTCAACAATGTCTCGCTAATTCTCCAAGAATGCTTAGCTCAGTCATTACTAAATAATAAGCCGGAGAAACTTTGCAACGTTAAATTAGAAGTGCTATATTCAGGCAGCCGAAGTCCTCGTTAAATTAAGTAACGAAATTTAATGAAGTTAAATTAGCAAAGGAATTTTAGCTATTTTAGCTCCGTGTTAAGTTGGCTCAGGAACTGTACTAAACAGTCACTTGTTAGCTGATGAAATGAACAAAAAGTCAACACTTTACATGAAAACACGTCGACGTTTTGATGCAGAACTGCCGCTGACGCCTCACTGAATTAGCTAAGGTGCTAATTATTTAGGTTTGTGAACCTACATTCGTTCGAAATGTCTCTTAGAAATAAAAAATTTTTTAAAAATCTTAGAAATATTGAAAAATCATGCATATGTACATCTGGAGATCTAAAATAAACTAAGATGCTGTTAAATTTCAGACAGACAGGTGATGACGAAGATGTAATGTTATTACAATCTAAAACATCGATTCAGCACTGACAGTTTTTTTTTTGTTTTTTTGTTTTTTTTTAATACTTTGCTGGTTATTCTCGTCGTGCGAAGACAATTCTGGGATTTTCCGCTCAAATTTGTCCAGAATAATACCTTACTACGCAGAATTCGCTGCAGTGGGATTTGCTATATTTTATATAACAGTATTGTGTTTTTTGAATATCACAATGAATATTATTATTGGCACATAAAGTGGTGCTTGAAAGTTTGTGAACCCATTTAGAATTTCCTATATATCTGCACGAATATGACCTCGTCAGATTTTCAAACACATCCTAAAAGTACCCTAAAGAACCCTGTTAAATAAAACGGGACGCTCACTCACTCACACCTGATCGTCATCCCACTGACTGAAAACACCTGACTCTAATCTCACCTTCACATTAACTGCTAATCCTAGAGGTGCACATACTTCTGCCACTCACAGATGTCTAATTTTGGGTCATTTTCCGCAATAAATAAATGACCGAGTATAACATTTTTGTCTCATTTGTTTAACCGGGTCCTCCAGATCTACTTTTAGGACTCGTGTGGAAATCCGATGATGTTTTCGGTCATATTTATGCAGATATATAGGAAATTCTAAAGGGTTCACAAACTTTCAAGCACTACAAAGTAAATACTACAGAAACACTGTCGATTTGTTTTGATTAAAAATCGTAGGCGTGGTTTTAAACACTATGATGGCAAACACTGTAGGTTTTGTAGCTGAGCAAAACGAACATGATGTTACAAAATAAAATTAAAAAAAAAAACTATTTCTGAAGTGATTAAAAACTATTTTAACGTCCAAAAAAAGACATCGTAAATAAACGCAACACGAAAAAAGTCTTGTTATAAAAAGTTTTAAAAAAAATAAAAAACAACAACAATACGTAGCCACTTTAAATGAAGCAACAAAACTTCGGAAATTTCCGTCCAGTCCTGCGCTGGAGTCCAATTCGGCAGTGTTCGTTCCGCCAGGTCCGTCAGAAAAGTGCGAGACTTAGGCATCTACGCACGCTATTTAGTGCATAACACTGAGAAAAAACAGGACAAGGCCGATTGAGGACCTGAGGAAGGAGCGGCTTAAAAACCCGGCGGCCATTTTTACGCAGTTTTGGTGTTAGGATCATCCCTGACGTCCGGCTCGTCTTCTCGG
>NC_071262.1:1418481-1438481 GCF_023375685.1 Ictalurus furcatus
CAACATTCGTAGCTCTGTCGTTCTTCTTCAGCGCACTCCTCATTAGCATCACACTCAGCCAGGAGGCGTGGCCAAAAATCTTAAAGTGATTTAGAGAATATTATAGTAGCGAATTCATTTATTTTTAATACAGATTCCTATTTTATGCAAATGAACCCCATACCACTATGAAACAATGTGTGTGTGTGTGTGTGTGTGTGGCTATCAGTTTCCATTAGCCTCGAAGCACCAGTGTAAAACTAAACACGCAAACTTCAGATGCTAAACATCTCTCGGCTAATGGACTGATGGATTTCTTTCTCCTGTAAAGGACCATCAGTGTCCATCACTCCTTCAGCGCTACAGCACGGCCTTTTTTTTTTTTTTTTACCACCCATGATGCAATTCTACACGATAAGAAATAACGGTAAAAACTGTTTAGCCTCATGGGATTTCTTCTTTTATTTTAGAATTTAAAAAAAGCACATCGTATGGTCAAATAGCTAAATTTGTTGATCTAATTCAATAAATTGTTGGAAAACAACAACACTGCATGTGAAGCATGGCAAGTGCTGAAACCATTTCATCTTTATCGCATGAGTCAACACTGTTTGTAATTAAAAGCACATGGAGATGGAGAGTGGGAGGGTGGCGGGGGATTTTATTTTATTTTTATTTTTTTTACGAGTGAATCACTCAGCAGTAATAAATTCACTTTAGGCAGTGTGGTAACTCTGTGCTTTTCCTTTGTACATGCAGTAAAATACAGCGGACTGGTGTACACTGATCTAAACCATGCTCCTCTTCATCACCAGAATCAAAAACAGATCAGAACCAGAAAAAAACAGTGTTCGAGTCAGTATTATAGACCAATCGGATCAGCGGCAGAGTTAGATCAGAATCAGAAAGAGATCAGAGTCGGGGCAGGAACAGGGGTCAGATCAGCCGTATAGAACAATCAGGATCAGATCAGAATTAAAATCAGAATCAGAAACAGATCAGGATCAGAGTCAGATCAGAATCAATAAGAGATCAGAACAGTAACAGGGGCCAGATGAGCCTAATAGACCAACCAGAATCAGATCAGAATCAGATCGGAATCGAAACCGGGTTCGGATCAGCATTATAGGCCAATCAGATCAGAATCAGAGTTAGATCAGAATCAGAAAGAGATCAGAGTCAGGGCAGGAACAGGGGTCGGATCAGCCGTATAGACCAATCAGAATCAGATCAGAATCAGATCAGAATTAGATCAGAATTAAAATCAGATCAGAATCAGAAACAGATCAGGATCAGAGTCAGATCAGAACAGCAACAGGGGTCAGATCAGCCGTATAGACCAATCAGAATCAGATCAGAATCAAAGCAGGGTTCGGATCAGCATTATAGACCAATCAGATCAGAATCAGAGTCAGATCGGAATGGGTCAGACCAAAATCAAAATCAGATAAGAATCAGAACAGAAACAGGGTTCGGATCAGCATTATAGACCAATCGGATTACAAATCAGAATCAGGACAGGAAGCTGTTGTCGGAATTTGTAATCGGCTGATCTGAGGTCTGTTTCTCCTGGCTGTTTCAGCTGTGTGTGTGTGTGTGTGTGTGTGTGTGTGTGTGTGTGTGTGTGTGTGTTCAGTGGTGTGAAACGAGCACAGATCTGGGATCAGTTCCTCACGTCTCATAAAAGTCCCATATGTGAGTTATAAACTCCTCTGTGAATCTGTTCCTCGTTGGTGTGAGCTGAGAGATTAGTGGCTTCTGAAGCTCTGAAACCAATCAGGAGCTCCTTCAACAGTGCACTGACACACACGGACACACACACACACACACACACACACACACACACACAAGCTGGAATCACTGCAACTGTCAGTCTAAAGCAAATATTAAAATGTTCACAGTGTAATTAAACATGACGTGTTCCGACGTCTAAAGTTTGCTCCTCGGGTTTCGCTCTGAAGCTATGAGGCTAGTATCTTACGGGGTTATACTTTTTATATTTTGCTCCAAACTACTTTTTTTTCTTCCAAAAGCCACGTTTAACACCGTTATAGCAAATATATAAGTAAAAACTTTAAAGGCGTAACTGAGGAAAACAGAACCCCAACGTACTGCTCCACTTTCACTACAAGTGGAACGATACCAAAAATATTCATTTTCCATCACGGAATTTGACGTTTTAAGCTCGGTGTCGTTAATGAAACTGGAAAATCGGGACGGTCGTACCTCAGCGCTTAAGGTTCTGTGCTAATGACTGGAAAACTGAGAGCTCGAGTGCCAGGACAGACAGACAGCCACTGTTGTGCCCTCAAACAAGGCCCCTTAAAGACATAAAACATGACCAAGTCTACATACGCTGTACCTTCTAAAAAAGGGGCGGCGTTACACCAAAATGTGGCAGAAATGATTTAAGTCATCAAACATAACACTGTCCAAAGGGCCACAGTATCCAATCAGATCACACTTTCTTACCCCATCGCCACGGTAACCAATCAGATCACAGTTTCTTACCCAATCGCCACGGTAACCGATCAGATCACAGTTTCTTACCCCTTCGCCACGGTATCCAATCAGATCACAGTTTCTTACCCCATCGCCACGGTAACCAATCAGATCACAGTTTCTTACCCCATCGCCACAGTAACCAATCAGATCACAGTTTCTTCCTCCATCACCACTGCATCCAATCAGATCACAGTTTCTTATCCCATCGCCACGGTAACCAATCAGATCACAGTTTCTTACCCAATCGCCACGGTAACCGATCAGATCACAGTTTCTTACCCAATCGCCACGGTAACCAATCAGATCACAGTTTCTTACCCCATCGCCACGGTAACCAATCAGATCACAGTTTCTTCCTCCATCACCACTGTATCCAATCAAATCACAGTTTCTTACCTCATCACCACGGAAACCAATCAAATCACAGTTTCTTACCCCAGTGCCACGGTAACCATTCAGATCACAGTTTCTTACTGCATCACCACAGTATCCAATCAGATCACAGTTTCTTACCCAATTGCCACGGTAACCAATCAGATCACAGTTTCTTACTGCATCACCACAGTATCCAATCAGATCACAGTTTCTTACCCAACTGCCACGGTAACCAATCAGATCACAGTTTCTTACCCCTCGCCATGGTAACCAATCAGATCACAGTTTCTCACTCCATCACCACAGTATCCAATCAGATCACAGTTTCTTACCCAATCGCCACGGTAACCAATCAAATCACAGTTTCTTACCTCATCACCACGGAAACCAATCAAATCACAGTTTCTTACCCCAGTGCCACGGTAACCATTCAGATCACCGTTTCTTACCCCATCACCACTGTATCCAATCAGATCACAGTTCCTGTCAAAACAGTTGCTGTAACCACACCATAGTTCCTGCCCACAATGCCACCGTAACCAATCAGATCACAGTTCATGCCCAAAGAACCCCTGTAACCAATCAGAACTTGCTTCCTGGCCATAACACTCCAGTAACCAATCAGATCACAGTTCCTATCCATAGCTGCTGTAACCACACCATAGTTCCCACCTAAAATTCTACTCCACTGTTCCGACCCACAATGTCACTGTAACCAATCAGACCACAGCTCCTCTCCAAAACATCACTGTAAACAATCTTCCTACAAGTCAGCTGATAAAATCCTGGCATTGAAGCAGAGTGTTTAATCTGTAAGAGAGCGTGAGGACGGCTGACCGCAAAGTGCAGTGGATTGCGCAGGCAAAGTATTCACGAGCGCGGATCAAAGAAACTCTCGCACGTACGAGCACTGAGCACCGAGACGCTAACCGATACTGCTCTGCGCCCTCATAAACACAGCCAAATAAAACGTTCCGTGACATTCCCGACCGATTCGTACGTTACTTATTTCAGTACGAGTATCAACACATACCACGGAACACGTACCCGTACCCGGTCTGAAAACAACGCCAGCGATCTGTACTGTATATTTATGTAACACGATGCTATTCCCACAGAAAAGGTTCTGCTGTAAAACGTAACGAGGTGCTGTGAGGTGAGAGCGAACACTACAGTGAGGTTAAACACCAAGGCTGGAAATGATTTTCTCTCTCAGAGCATCGCAGGAAGTCGGAGTTAACGAGACGCAGATGTTTTCACATGAGAAAAATCCGGAGAAAACGGCGTTTCCACTTCGCCGGATTTGGACGATCGGGGACGTCGGATTCGGCGTGCCGGTGTGTTTGTGTTGACGTCCGGCCCTCGTCTGACGCCGCTGTCTGACTTCCCTGGTGAATCAGAGCGGAGTGTGTGTCACGCTGAGAGCTGACTTCAGCCGACAGAAATGTGCTGAGCCCGACACGACACGAGCCAAAGCCAACAAAACCCTAAATACAGCCGTCTTTTCTCCGCCTGCAGCCGGTACTTTCCCCTCCTACACACACACACACACACTCAATTTTTAAATGTTTGTGTGCTCACGAACATTTAAACACTGTATGTGTGTGTGTGTGTGTCTCCCGACAAACTCTGGTTTTATATTACGGCCACGATTGGCGTAGCGGGGCCTTCCGCTGCCTCTGATTTGCACACACAGCTCTCGGGCAAAATGACCTCAGATCCACTGCTGAAAGCTCGACTACCACTCACACACACACACACACACACACACACACGCACCATACGTAACAGATGAAACACAGGCCATGTGGAACTTTATACCTAATGTTCTGTAACGTAATGAACTGTAAAGCTGCGTTTCGATTGGATGAAATTGGATATATATTATAATTTATTTTACATATATATATAAATAACATTCATCGTTAAACATTTCACTCGCTGACGTCTCATTTCCTTTGTGTATTTAGCTTTCTGTTTATTTTACACTAGAAGGGGTTGCAGCGATGCTGAGAAAAACCGCCGGAGGATTCGGAGACGTGCGTCGTGTAAGAGACGCACGATTAGGCCACGCCCCCAAAACTACAGCACTATACGGCGTGATGGCTGACGGAGTACCGTTCTCACGTACTAGTTTAGTATGCTGTTATGATAGTATACTGTAAGGAGATAACAGCGCCGGGGGACTGGTTTATGAATATTAACGACGAGGGGGCGGGGTCAGTGAAACGAGACGTTGAGCAGGAGAGGCGGAGACACTAGTAGTAAAACTAGGGGAAGGTACGGTGTTTTAATATCAGTACGATTTCCGCGAGTGGGAAATGTGATCAATTAATGAATAGAAAATGTAATCGGTGGTGAACTGCTGTTGAGGAGGAGGAGCGAAACCTGTCAGGACGCGCCGCTACAGGAAAATAATCAACTTCAGGATGGTATCAGTAACGTCACCTGATCACAGCGTCCTGCTGGGGAGCATTCTCCCACAGAGTAACGCTCTGTAATAGTGAAGCTGTGGTTGGAACATTAGAAAGGTTTCTGAGCTCCACCACACGCTACGTAATCGCTGATGAAACGACGGACGCCGTGTCCCCGGAGGCTGCGAGGCCGGCGTTAGTGTCGCGACGGTTTAAAGGAAAACCAGATCAGATCTTCATAGGAGAGGAGACTCCGGCCTCAAATCGTTCAGGTACACGTCGTCAGGACACGAAATCTTTCTCAAATCCATCTTTCCTTCCCTTTCAATCCCGAAACCTTCACGCAGCACAAACGGGTTTCGCTGACCTCCACCATGTTTCAACCATTAGAAGATGTTCTGGTTGGAAAGCTGATATGAGAGGATATGTAAAAGATAAATTCCTCACGACTGAGCGTACGCGCATGCGTCTGTCTGTCTGTCTCTCTCTCTCTCTGTCTGTCCGACTCGCTCTCTCTCTGTCTGTCTCTCTCTCTGTGTCTGTCTGTTGCTGTCTTTCTCTCTGTCTGTCCGTCTCGCTCTCTCTCTGTCTGTCGCTCTCTTACTGTCTGTCTGTTTCACTCTCTATCTCTCTCTCTCTGTCTGTCCGTCTCGCTGTCTCTCTGTCTGTCGCTCTCTTACTGTCTGTCTGTTTCACTCTCTATCTCTCTCTCTCTGTCTGTCCGTCTCGCTGTCTCTCTGTCTGTCGCTCTCTTACTGTCTGTCTGTTTCACTCTCTATCTCTCTCTCTCTGTCTGTCTGTCGCTCTCTTTCTGTCTATCCGTCTCGCTCTCTGTCTGTCTGTCTGTCGCTCTCTTACTCTCTGTCTGTCTGTTTTGCTCTCTCTCTGTCTCTTTCTTTCTGTCTGTCTCTCTCCTTCTCTCTGTCTGTCTGTCTGTCTCTCTCTCTCACTCTCTCTATCTGTCTCTGTCTCTCTCTCTCTTCCTTGCTCTCACTTTCTCGCTCTCTGTCTGTCTGTCTGTCTCTCTCACTCTCACTCTCTCTGTCTCTCTCTCTCGCTCTCTGTCTCTCTCTCTTTCACTGGCTCTCTCTGTCTGTCTCTCTCTCTTGCTTGCTCTCACTTTCTTGCTCTCTGTCTGTCTCTCTCTCTCACTCTCTCTGTCTGTCTCTCTCTCTCGCTGTCTGTTTCTCTCTCTGTCTCTCTCTCTGTCTGTCTCTCTCTCTTGCTGTCTGTTTCTCTCTCTGTCTCTCTCTCTCGCTGTCTGTTTCTCTCTCTCTGTCTGTCTCTCTCTCTCTCTCGCTGTCTGTTTCTCTCTCTGTCTCTCTCTCTGTCTGTCTCTCTCTCTCGCTGTCTGTTTCTCTCTCTGTCTCTCTCTCTCGCTGTCTGTTTCTCTCTCTCTGTCTGTCTCTCTCTCTGTCTCTCTCGCTGTCTGTTTCTCTCTCTCTGTCTGTCTCTCTCTCTCTCTCTCTCGCTGTCTGTTTCTCTCTCTGTCTCTCTCTCTGTCTGTCTCTCTCTCTCGCTGTCTGTTTCTCTCTCTGTCTCTCTCTCTCGCTGTCTGTTTCTCTCTCTCTCTCTCTCTCTCTCTCTCTCTCTCTCTCTCTGTGTTTCGAAGACGACAGCTGGATCGAATAATCGTATCCCCTGACTAAAACTCAAAGGCAGACAGCGTGTGGTTATTCTGCGACACACAGCTGGGGTCAGGCGAGGACGACTGACTTACGTTATGTTGTGTTTCTTCTCTTCTTCTTTTTTTCCGTTCTCGTTGGCGGGAGTTAAATAACGACACCAGCTCCGGGATGAATTACGTCGAGCTCGGCTAGAACTTACTCCTGGGTTTTGACGTTAACTGCAAGTCGCAGGATCAAAATTAAAACCTGACACGGATCCTTTGAACGACTTCCCCGACCACGCGACAGACTGGAAAATACACGAACTGTAGCGTTGTTCAATCTGGAATCTGATTGGTCGGTAGCTCTGACAGTAGCTCAGCTTTATATTAGCGCGCTTGTTCTAATACGTTATCGTTTCCATAGCAACACCTATGTCTCCAAGGTCAGCGCTGGGGTTTTTTTTTTTTTTAATTATTATTATTATTATTAGCTTCGAAAGAGAGAAAATAAAGAGAGGGTAGTGAAGGAAGCTGCCATAAAGTAAGTGAAAACAGGAACGCACTACGAACCGAAAAGTGTCGCTCTCTCACAAATACAAAATTATAATTGTTAAATAAAATCGTGACCAAATGATAATAATAATAATAATAATAATAATAATAATAACAGTTCAGAAAGCGGCGTTATTGAAGAATAATCAACTTTATTCAAGCGAGAATGTAACTCAGCTTGAACACGCCCGCCTTAAGTTGATTATTTTCCTGTAACCGCAGGACACCGAGCGCTTAATTCCTCATCGAGCAATCCTAACGAGAAATTAAATCGATCATCAGGATGGACGAAGGTGATATAATTGCATCTCGGCGTAGAAATCGAATTGTACGGTGCCTTGAGAGTCCTACATCCTCAAAAGTGTGAAATAAATATCTACTAGAGCTCGGGCCAGCTGTGGCTATCGCCGCTCTCGAGCAGGTTCAGTAGGTGTGTTAGAGCAGGAGAAGGACGGAACTGTGCTGGAATCCCAGATTATTTAGATTAAATCCAATCAACAGGGAAGTCCTGCACTTGGAGCTCCAGAACGCAGCACAGTTTGGTGACGCGATGAAAGAAACGCAGATGTTTGGAGTGTTACGGTAGCTCAGCTACCTTCGTGCAGCAGGTAAGGTGTGCAGGTGCGCTGATGTACGTGGGCATTGAAGTAGGGACAGGAGGTGATCCGGCGTTTCCTCCGTGCGCCGTGTCGGACCCGTTGGACTGCAGGATCTCCTGGATCTGTGCCAGCTGCTGTCTGAGCACCTGCTTCTGGTGGAAGCTGAAGGCCGGGTGATTGGCGGCCATGGTGAAGAGCAGCAGGAACTGCTCGCCGGTCCTCCCGTCACTCAGCCGCAGCCCGTAATCGTGGATGATGGCGTCGACATGCGTGAGCGTCCGGAAAAGCACGCCCGCCGCCACCCGGTTGTCCGACCCGAGCAGCGCGAGCGAGACGAGAAGCTTGCTGCGTACCACCTCGTCCGCCATGTTGGCCAGGAGCGCCAGGTCGGCCGGGTTGTTGGCCTTGATCTCGGCGTCTCTCAGAGAGTGATAGTCCTTGCGAGCCAAGTCCTCCAAGCAGGACCCGAGGAAGCGCAACTCCACCGGAACGCAAAGATCCAAGAGTCCGCACAGGAACTCGGCCCTCTGAGCCGAGCTCAGACCCGAGAACCACCGGTACACCCCTTCTCTCTTAAGGCAACACCTATTCTCAACCATTTTGAACCTTTTTTTGGAAAGAAACTCTGGGAGAACCGAATCCACCGAACCCACCG
The DNA here is from genome assembly GCF_023375685.1 of Ictalurus furcatus. NCBI lineage: Eukaryota > Metazoa > Chordata > Actinopteri > Siluriformes > Ictaluridae > Ictalurus > Ictalurus furcatus. The sequence continues at coordinate 1,427,170 of NC_071262.1, forward strand.
AGCTCCAAACAACTCATTCATCCACCTTCATGAACTTCTCGAAGTTCACGCTCAACACCCTGACACCGGTAACGGTGGGGAATAACAGCACTGTTTCCTCCTTATTTTATGCACAAAGGGTTGCATTGTTTTAGAACTGCTGAAAGTGAAGGGGGAAAGTGGAAGGAAGACAGGAAGACAGGAAGACAGGAAGGGAAGACAGGAAGACAGGAATCCGTGTGGCTGCTGGAAGTAGGTCCAGGCTCGGCTCTTTCCACCATCTACAGACCTCCTCGCTCGGCTTTCAGACAGGAAATACTGCACAGAGAACCTCTGAAACCCTGAGAAGAACTCAGTCCTGCTTTTCCTCGCTCTCAAATCGCATTTTTTCCTCCAAACCGTCCAGCCAGTGATGGACCCGAACCGAGGAACAATCCCATCCGAGTCCAGCACACACTTCGCCCTTACAGTTCCACTGCACGAGCAAAACAGGCCACAAATTCCAGCTTGTAATCCTTTACCGAGCTTTTAAATGTACACCTGACACTCATCCTCGTCCTTTTCGATTAGATTCGAATCTAAAAAACTCTGTCAACAAACTCAGATTTCCGCTCCTTGGTTTTTATATCCCGTCGGGAAGTCGACTAAAAGGCAGCGGCGTCTCTCTCCGAGCCCTGAACTCTCGCACACAAGCCCCGCCCACTCCATTCCGATTGGTCACTCAGCCTGTCAGTGACGCCGCGCTGCGGCTCTGATTGGTTACAAACGCCCCTCGAGCAGCTGCTCAGCTTTCGATTGGGTCTGTACGGCTTTTTTAGCCATGGATTAGAGTACATTCATACCTCAAATATGAAATATAATACATCAATGGCCCAGACAGATTTCAGTCTTAAAGGTACACAAAACAAAAAACAAACAAGCAACAACAACAACAACAACAAAATAAGTACAAAAATAAAACTATATATACATTTTAAAAAATGTTTAAAAATTAAAAAAAAAAAATACATCATTCTATATAGTGCAAACTTATAATCTAATTTTTTTTTCAAACAAATAAACAATAAAAATTAAAACTACACAATAGTACTGTATATAGATGTAATGTTGTAAAAAGTGCTAGTCCTATATAGTCCAAACTATAGTATGGTGTAAAATACAAATAATTAAGTTCAATAATACATATATTATACTACATTATATATTCTAAATACTACTAATAATAATAATGTTTAGATTATTTAACTAACTTAATTTATGATCTAATTGAGAATTTTTTTTTTTTTTTTGCTTTTAAAATACTATGTATTTATAGGTTGTAAAAAAAATGCACAAATAACTAAATACATAAATATGAAACGTGTGTGTGTGTTTGTGTGTATACGTGTGTGTGTATACGTGTGTGTATACGTGTGTGTGTATACGTGTGTGTGTGTGAGTGTGTGTGTTTGTGTGTGAGTGTGTATTACTGTATGTGTCCACATGATGGCGCTGTTTCATTACAAAAACAGTGTTTCTGTGTTTCTTATTCTTAAATAATAATCACTAATTAATTATTGATGCTTAGATTGACTTTTTTTCCAGTTTATTTTGTGAGCATTATGTTCTTACCCATTTTCCTTAATTGTTAAAACTGAATACTTTAATTATAGTAGCTATTTCAACCACATCTATAACAGATTTGTAAAATTCACTACAGTTTACTATATTAAACCCTTTGCAGCAAGATACCTCTTTAACTAAAAAAAAATAAATAAAAAAATAAAAAAGAAAAAAAGAAAGAAATGTGTGTACCCTCTCAGTACAGATTACAAATTTATTATATATTTTGTTCATTATCATCAAACTAAGATAAAATTCTTCATATAGTTATGCGGACCTTCTGGCTGTGTTTCCAGAACCATGGTGCTTTAATACTTACTTTATTTTTTATATGAACGAAGGTCCTTTGGTGTATTTGTTTTCTTTTCTCACCAATTTACAATACACCCTTAGAAGTAAGGGTACTAATTGTAGCTTTTTTTGTGGTCATGTGGTACCATCATATGGTACATTTAGTACGGTTCTAGAGTAGGGTTTTCTTCAAAACAAAAAAGTAATTAAAATGTGAACCTCAGATATTTGTTATTATTTGTATTTTAAAGCCATTGCACTGTTTATATTTTACCACTAGAGGGCAACATTGGCTTTCTATTGACCAAAACCCACCTAGGTAGAACTCACGAGAAGGGGCCTTTTTTCTTTTTTCTTTTCTTTTTTCAATTTTATATTTAAATATTTACAGTATTAATCATTAAAGCTCTAAGATGGAAGTCTTCTTTGTACATGCATATTCACACCAGTGTGTTCCTGGACGGTTTTCCGAGGTCGTTTAAATCTCTAATGAAGCCCCAGTTCAATTCTGAGCTCAGATTACTATCTTTGTGGAGTTTTGCCTGTTCTCCATGGGTTTCCCCAAGGTTCTCCATCCGTCCGTCCATTTTCTGTAGCGGTTATCCTATACAAGGTCACGTGGAGCCTGGAGCCTATCCCAGGGAACAATCCCACACATTCACACACTACAGACAATTTAGAGATGCCAGTCAGCCTACGATGCGTGTCTTTGGACCGGGGGAGCCAACCGGAGTACCCGGATTAAACCCCCAAAGCATGAGGAGAACATGCAAACTCCTCACACACAGGGCAGAGGCGGGAATCGAACTCCAAACCCCGGAGGTGCGAGCGAGGGAAACATGCTAACCAATGCGACTCAGCACAGCTCTGCAGCTCACATCATAGCTGCTGGTTATATGAGTTAAGAGTCAACTTATCACCAGTATGTAAAGCCTGACTGAGTTGCAGTTTAGTGAACCAGTGTTCCCAACAGCCAATCACTGATCAACATTGTTCCTAACAGCCAATCACTGATCAGCATTGTTCCTAACAGCCAATCACTGATCAGCCTTGTTCCTAACAGCCAATCACTGATCAGCCTTGTTCCTAACCAATCACTGATCAACATTGTTCCCAAAAAAAGCAATCACTGATCACCCTTCTTCCTAACAGCCAATCACTGATCAACATTGTTCCTAACAGCCAATCACTGATCACCCTTGTTCCTAACAGCCAATCACTGATCAACATTGTTCCCAAAAAAGCAATCACTGATCAGCCTTGTTTCCAACAGCCAATCACTGATCAACATTATTCCCAAAAAAGCAATCACTGATCACCCTTGTTTCCAACAGCCAATCACTGATCAACATTATTCCCAAAAAAGCAATCACTGATCACCCTTGTTTCCAACAGCCAATCACTGATCAACATTATTCCCAAAAAAGCAATCACTGATCAGCCTTGTTTCCAACAGCCAATCACTGATCAACATTGTTCCCAAAAAAGCAATCACTGATCACCCTTGTTCCTAACAGCCAATCACTGATCAACAGTATTCCTAACAGCCAATCACTGATCAATATTATTCCTAACAGCCAATCACTGATCAGCATTGTTTCCAACGGCCAATCACGGATCAACATTATTCCTAACGGCCAATCACTGATCAACATTGTTCCCAAAGACCAATCACTGATCAACATTTTGTCCAACATTTGTAATTTGATATGCAAATTATCCAGATGAATCAATGAATATGCAAATTAGTCTACGATGTCATTGAGTGACTTCTAGTGACTTTTTGATCATGCTATAGCTACTTTCATCTGAAAAGAATCGGCCACATTACCCCTGTCAGTGATTTTGAAGTTTACGGCAGGGCTTGAAAGGTCCAGATTTTCAGTAACCCTGCCTTGTCTTGACCTCAGTGTTTGTTTGTACAAGTAATCTATTATATTACTAAACTACGGCTAGACCTAGCTTGCGAGGATGAAACCGCAATACAGATTACACCAGAAATCAATTCAACATTAGCATAAAAACAGGTGGACAGAAAACCCCAATGCAGACTCATTTCCTGTGTTCTGTTGTTTAAAAGAACGTTTCATGATAACACTCTCTTCTTAAGGAGACACCTGTCGTGCCTCACAACCTCCTCTGCGTTACCACTCTGCTCTCTCTCTCTCTCTCTCTCTCTTTCTTTTTCTCTCACTCCTACACTCTGCATGCCTCACTGTGCTCAAAAGACCGACCACACACACACACACACCCTGTCCTGCACTAACGCTAATGAACAGCAGGCTCAAGCTAAAGTGGCGACATCAGCTAAACCGTCTCCTACAACTGAAGTCGTGTTTGTACGGCTCGCTTCATCTGTGTCTACCATAGTACATAGTACCAAAACATTAACTAAGCATCGAACTGACAGGATATCTGAGAGGATTTAAAGTCATATTTACAAGTGCTCAATTAGCTAGTCTTCACTGCTAATGCTAGCTATGGGGATGATAGCCCGACCTTATCGAAATGTTATTTTATTATAACAGTATCACAATAATTACACTGATTAGTTAGCTAACATGGTCTAATCTGACAGATTAATTATTAAATGCTCAATTAACGGATCTTCACAGCTAATGGTAGTTAGCCGCCTAACGTGAGCTAACTCCGTCAGCTCAATCATATTCATAGATGCTTGTAATCTTCACTGCTGTAATGCATGGTTTGGGTAAAGTTCGCCTTATCGACATGCAGGAACATGATTTGGTTACTCTCAGCTTTCAGAGGAATGCCGAACAAGTTGAGACTGACACTGCAATAACGCTTGAACGCTTGAGGTTGTAATGAAGGGGACAGTGGCAGCACTGGAGGAGCTGGTGGTTAGGGGCAGGGAGGTAAGAATATGGTAGATGGAACTAAAGGGGTACAGGGTTTTCTGTGGAGGCATGGGTAAATTGGGCCACTGAGGGCAAGCCAGGGTGTTGGGGTATGCAGGGGAATTGTTTTGCAGGTTGTGTGTAATTGGCCATGAGGACTTGAGGGTTTGAGATGATTGTTGTGAAGGACTTTGGGCTATTCACTGGTGGTGGAAGGTAATCAACCAGGAACAATTGATCCACACTGGTGAGAGGGTCTAACATTTCATAAGGTCCCACTCACTATGATGCGAGTTCGTTATTTTGTTGGGCCAGGTCATCCACTGGGACCAAATCACCTGTCTTATGAGGAGAATAGCTGAGGTGGAAATTGTCATACATCTGCTGGTGGTCCTGAGCCTTGCCCCTGAAAGCTGTAACTGACTTGTAGCCTTGCGAAAGGTGCGTACACTGTGAGGAGATATGTGCAGCTGGAGTGCTGGGGTTCCCTGAGTGTCCACTGGGACCAGGGCTTCCTGGCTGTGGACCAAGACGAAAGAGGTCAAATCCAATACTTGTATAATTGTAGTGGTGTATGCTAATGCGATGTGGGGAAGGTGATTGTCCCATTCTTTACCCAACTCATACAGGAACTAGACCAATTCCTCCCTGAGAGTGCGATTGTGTCACTCAACTGCACTATTTCACTGAGCATGACAGGGTGACGTATGGAATTTGTGGATGGAGACGAGGTTGCAGAGGTGCTTTATGAGATCTGATCCGATTCAAATTGCCAGCCCTGATTGGAGTTTAGAGCCTCTGGAACAGCATGTAGAGGAATGCATTGGAACAGCAAGCTATGTCTGTGGTGTGTAGAGGTCGGACAGTTTCGTATAGAGACCCATCAGGACTAAAATATAGCGGTTATCCTTAGTTGAAACTGGGAGCTCTCTAATGTTCATGGCCACTATTTGATATGGCCACTGAGGTGAAGTGGGAACCAAGGGGAGCCTGAGGATGGGGCACTGGGGAGTGTCTGATGGATAGGCAGCACATTGGAGACAATGCTGGGAAATGTCTGATGACATCCAAGGCCAGTAGAAAGCACACGTAGGCCTCTCCATAGTCTTAAATCATAAGAAGACGGGCGATGCACCAGTCTACATAAGAGACCACTGCTTATTTTGAGGTGAACAGTTTTGACTTTCCAAGGTGGTGGTCGTCCGCTATGTTGTAGCCAGTCGTACATGTGTGTAAGGTCAGGATCCTTCCTCTGTTGAATGAACAGGTCCCAGTCTGTGTGACCATGTAGTGCATTTGTGGATGTGTTTGACATGAATTGGACTTGTCTGGGATGGTTAAGTGTTGAGGTTGTGTGTGTATGTGTGGAATATAAGTCATTTGAGTTGCAACTGTAGTTGGGAGGGGCTTATGAGGTGTTAGTACTGTCCCAGTGATTGCCTATCCAGTTGTGAAGGTCCAGTTCAATTGGCCAACATCCAGATCTTTTGGCTGTATCTTGGACCAGTAGGAGCTTTTTGACTACCACAACAGGTTTGTAGTCTGTAAAGATGCTGAATGAATGGACTGCCAAGTAGTGGTAAAAAGTGATGGGCAGACCAGACAATGGCCAACAATTCACGGTCAAATGTCAACCATTTCCTTTCTGAAACTATGAGTGCATGACTGGCATATGCAATGAAGTGTCCTCTACCAGCTATCTTTTGGGAAAGGACACTCCTTATGTCATGAAGGGAGGCATCCGTGTACAACAGAACTGGGACAGACAGATTTGGAAAAACTAAAATAGGTGGTCAGATCAAGGCACATTTCAGAGTGTGGATGCTACATCCACTTGTGAGGACCTTGGTAAGTAAGGCAGTGGAGAGGTTCAGCAATGTGAGAGAGAACTGCTTTATAAATTGCTTAAATTAGGAACAGAGAGACAGAAATGTCCTCTGCAGCTTGCTGTTCTGAGTACGAGTCGAATAATGGGTATAGAAGAAAAGGTTGGTGTCAGTATCAACAGTGTTGCGGTGGACCAACTGGGAAGATTTAGATAACGTTTGTCCCTCATTGCCAGCTTCTAGCTGGTTCGTTGATCTGAGGGTCATCATGTGTAGTGGAAAAGTGAACCCTTCATAAAGGGAACGTGTGGTACGGTCGATTGGGATGGGTATGTGAGGGAAGGAGAGGGAACGACAGATGGCCTGGCTTAAATGATGCATACTGGAGCAGGTGTATGTGTCCATCAAACAAGCCAGACATGAGGAGTGGCTAAATTCTAATTGAGCCCACTGGAGGACAGCAACTTGGTGTGTGAGCCTTTTGAGGTCACTATTTACGTGCCGGGACTTTGAACGCTTTAGTTATTGGGGACTTATGGGAACTAATGTCCATTTGTGGTCATACAGTCACTGGTATGACAAAAGTATGCACTGCTAGAGCTAAAGCTCACTGAGCCTTTTCGCTACACTCAGAGCAGCTTCTAATATGACAGGATTTCCAAGAGGGTTTGTGAGTCACTTTTGAAAACATTCAATTAGCTAATCTTCACTGCTTATTCGAGCAGATTAGCCAACATAATATAATCTGACAGGACTGCTGAGATGATTTTAAATCATATTTTATAAATGTTCATTTAACTAATCGAGACTGCTACTGTTAGCACTAGCCCACTGGGCGACATGAGCTAACCTGACAGGATTTTTAGATCATATTCATTAAAGGTTACAATCTTTACTATAGGTAGTGTGCATGAGGCTGGGAGACGCGTATCAGGTATCAGCGATATCGCCCCGTGTAGATATATCTGATCAATAAACTGCCATCTCGGTGTATAAACCACTTTCATAAGATGTGTGTGTGTGTGTAAGATAAAGGAAAAAATAAACAGACGCATCTTCCGACCTGTGGAACGCGAGCCGTGCTAAAGACTATCATTAGCCTATGTGTTATTTCTGTGTGTGCACTGAACATTAGAGAGACAGAACGAGATAGAGCGAGAGAGAGAGAGAGAGAGAGAGAGAGAGAGAGAGAGAGAGAGAATAAACCTGGCAATTAAAAAGACAATCTCCCGAGAGAGAGAAAAAAATGAGAAAATGGTGCATGTTAGCAGAATGTCTGTCTCTTTAAGTGTAGATAGATATATAGATAGATAGATAGATACATAGATAGATAGCCACCAACACGCCAAATGTGGATACACATTTTTGACCGGAACTGCTCATCACATCCAATTTCCTACATTCCTACATTCCTACAGTCAATCACAGCGTGCTTGGACCCCTTAATCACTGTTTGTGGCTATATTTATTATTCACTCATTTGAGGAAACCAGAGAACCCAGAGGAAACCCAAGCAGACCCAAGGAGAACATGTTAAATTCAGCATAGACAGTAACCTAAGCCCAGGATTGAATCAGAGGCTATCTACACATCTACACTTCATTCCATAATAAATCACACGGAATTGAATTGAACCGAAAGGAGGAAGAGAGAGAGGTAGTGATTTGTATTAGAGTAGTATCTGTGTCTTTAACTGGAGAGCGATGAAGAGAGAAAAGAGAGAGAGAGAGAGGGAGGGAGGGAGGGAGGGAGGGAGGGAGGAAAGAGCGGTAAAGGGAGAGAGGGAGTGTTGTGTCTCTTTAAGTGGAGGTAGAGAGTCAGTGTGTGCGGGGGAGGGGAGATGAGGGGGGTTTGGCTGTGTTGGAACAGTCCTCCTGTAATGAGCAGATATGAGAGCGAGAGAGAGAGAGAGAGAGAGAGAGAGAGATTCAAACACACAGACAGTGGAGATAAACGATAAGAAGCAGCGATACAAGCAAACCAGGCGCACACTCTCCCTGGATACACATCAGAAGAGAAGGCTCTGAACCTGGATTTATTACTGATGCGCAAACACTGGATTGTGATGTGGACCTGAAAGAGCGTGAGGAGAAAGAGAGCAAGATAGACAGACAGACAGGGAGGGAGAGAGAAATAGAGAGAGAGAGAGACCGTACAACGGATTAATAATACTGGATTGTTTGCTGCCTTGCTGATCCATCCATCTCCTGTTACCTAAACGACAGCGTTCATACCCAGCAATCACGCGCCTCGTGCTTTTTTTTTCCCCTTCATTCTTCTCTTTCTTTAATCCCTTCATCAGCAGCATCATCCGCAGCGTGATGATGTCGGGCGGGGGGTTTTGGTGCTGACGCTTGTACAACAAGACAAGAACCTCCTCCGTACACTCTTAGAAAAGAAGGTTCTTGGGTTTATCCCCCTGGAGGAACCCTTAAAGCTGGAATGTAGAACCTGACAATACAAGTTGAACCCGTTGAAAAGCGAAGACCATCCAAAAGAACCCTAGAGGAACCCTTTTTTCTAAGAGTGTAGAGTAGACGTGCGTAAATGCTGCACAAACGTTTCCTCCACCGAACAGGTTTCTAAAAAGGTGGAGCCTCGGGGAGCCGAGGATCGGGGCCTGAGAAGCCCTGCACATCCGAGTCGCTGCACTCGTGTCGCCCGGCGCGTGATGGCTGGTGTGGGCCTAACGCTGTGTCCGTCTCCGAGACGCAGTCGCCGGAGATCTGCTCAGGAATACTAACCTCACTCTCTGGGAGCAGGATGGTGTGAACAACGTCCTGTTTTATTTTTTATTCCAGCCTGATTTTTCAGTTTCAGTTGGTGTCATTTTGTGCAACTGTTGACTGACAGGGATATTTCCAGTTTGAGCAACGTCTTCCACTCTTGCTTTCGTACCCGCCCCCTCACCCCACCACCATCACCACCCACTCCTGATCTTTTCTTTCATTTCATTTTTCTTTTTCCGAGATTTGTGGACTTTTGCCAAGCCCTATTTCATGCATGTCCACTGGGGGCAGGTTCAACTTTGACGATGGGGGGTCTTACTGTGGCGGGTGGGACGAAGGCAAGGCCCATGGCCACGGCATCTGCACAGGGCCCAAAGGCCAGGGCGAGTACGCCGGTGCGTGGAGCCACGGTTTTGAGGTCCTGGGTGTGTACACGTGGCCCAGTGGCAACACCTTCCAGGGTACGTGGGCGCAGGGCAAACGCCATGGCATCGGCGTGGAGAACAAGGGCAAGTGGGTGTACAAGGGGGAGTGGACGCATGGATTTAAGGGGCGTTACGGAGTACGGGAGAGCACCGGTGCCAGCGGCAAGTACGAGGGTACGTGGAACAACGGACTGCAGGACGGATATGGGACCGAGACTTACTCGGATGGAGGTAAGCGCGAGATTCATGTTTACCTCGATGTACTGTGTTGGCAAACAGAGCTAGCAAGGTTTTCTTATACTAGACTTAATCATTAAAAGAATAGTTTCGCTATGTCCAGTGACATTTCCATAACGTTCCCCCCACCCCCACCCACAAGTGTCGGAACAGCCACTACTATTTCGCTATAAATGTCAACCATCGCAAGGCCAAGTAACGTTTCTACATTTGTACAATTTCCATAAATTAGCCAAACAAGTTTGTCTTCAAACAAATAATACCAATTAAATGATGCTTATGCGTACAACTCCACCTTCAGACTTTCGTCACGCTTCCTACCTGAATCTGAAGCTCTGGAGCTTCAAAGCAGAGCTACGGTGGAACTCCACAGAGTCTTTTAAGGCAACGGAAAAATGCAGCAACGCAGAAATAATGTGCAATGCTAAATTGGAGGCATCACTTGTTAGCTACATTAGACGCAAAGCGCTAAGCATCTTGACCCTGATTTAAGGGAAAATTGTAGAAGGTACGTTTCATTTTCTTCTGAAATATGGCTTTACGATACTGCACATGGCCAAAAGCTTGTGGAGACCTGACCATGTTGAACATCCCATCGTGGCTACACTTTCGGCCCAAACATGGGTGTGAACAGCTACGTATGCTGCGTAAAATATAACAGCTACCTAATATATATGCACGTACGTATTATGTATTAAATTTGTCAATCACCACACAATTATTAGTCAATCACCACATCCTGTTTAGCAGAAAACGCTGTTGCTAACTAGACTACGTAATAATTTAGCCACATTAGGTAAACTAGTGAGCTTCCAAAATATAGCACTGAGCTAACATCAGCAGCGAAACTAACGATCTTAGCTAAAGTCAACATGACTACATTTCTAGCAGCCGCTACTGATGTGCTGCTAGCGATCACGCTAGGATTAAGTAACTGTCGTGTTACGGATTTAGTTTAAACGACAGTCGTAGCCAGGTTTGCTATAAAGTAAGAACATATCAAGCAACATGTATAGTAGAAAGATCTCAAAGAAAATCTTAAAGAGAAACAAGAGAAAGAGTGGTAAAGTGCGGTAGCATTTTACTGTGATTTCGAAAATAAATCCACAACAAGGTCAACTTTGTTCTCTTAATATCAGAACCTCTGACTTTATTTCTCCAAATGCTACTAATTTATTTTCAAACGCATGTATTTTTATCTATTCTTTAACACCGACACTAAAACACCACTGTAGTAAAGTATTAGAGCAAGGATTTTTTTTATTTGTATTAAGCTTCAGTAAATTTGTTTTGGAGAACTTTGTTTTCATACGTTTGGTTCTTTACCGGTTTACGTTTTTCCTGCGGGCGTTCCTGTTTTATTTT
>NC_071262.1:1445981-1593481 GCF_023375685.1 Ictalurus furcatus
AAAAGTTAAATGGCTAGCAGGGGAAAATCAATATCGCACCCAATAAGCCTGTGAGGACTTTAGGATTTCATGTAAGTCACAAGCCGTAGCCACACAGCGCTGACCCATCGGATGCTCGAAAACATCTCTCTGTTGCCTCAAGACATCGTGTTCATTCTCCTTGTACTGCCTACATACCGTATCGCTCACAGTCGCGGTTATAGCAGGATAATACGTATCGCGCTATTGGTTAATAGCACAGGCAAGTGACGTTCTTTTAAATAGCAAATTGAAGCTGGAATGCGTGTTGTTGGACGTTGCTCTAAATAGACCAAATAAAAAAATTCATTCCTGTCATACGTCACGAAATATTCAGCTCAGAATGTGTCTTTAGAGCTTACAAAATTAGCCGGCGTGTGTTTGATTATTTCATGATTGACAGGTTCATTAACACTGAGATATTTGCATCGTATGCGCAGGACACGCAGCGTGAAGCACGGCGGTGGCAGCACCATCAATTCTGATGCAAAGAAGAAATCATTTTTGGTTTAATTACGCTACGTTTTGTGTCACCGTGAAACAAAACTGCACCTTCAAATGTTAGACAAATATTTGTATCTTATATATGAGGAAAAATCCTATTTGCTAGAAAGTTGAAATGTCTAAAAGGCCACGTCTTTGGACAGATGTTTTACCTGCCATAACAGACCTGATCCACGTTGTGAACACCTAGATGATCAGCAGATGTGTGTAATCGGGTGTGTTTTAGCAGGACGCCAACGCCGCGCCAACACAGCTTCGTCCAGAAGATTCCCCGCTGACACGGTGGCTGAGCTGAAACGTACCGCTATCGGATGTCGTTTTATTTCATTTTATTGTCTCCTATGTTTGAAAGAGTGCACCTTTATTTCACTAGCCGTCCAGACAGTTAGCACACCAGATACTTAACACTATAGCTTGGTAATAAACCAGTCATTTAGAATGCTAGCAATGCAGCTAGCTAGTTAGTTTAAAAAAGCAAGAGAGAAGAGAGTGAGAGAGACAGACAGAGAGAGAGAGAGAGAGAGAGAGAGAGAGAGAGAGAGAGAGAGAGAGGAAACAGAAACAAAACAGAATAGAAATTGGGAAAAGCCAGAAGGAGGCAGAAGAACAAGGGGGATTAGAAAAGGAGATGGATGGGGGAGGAGAAAGAATGGAGAGATTGAGGGATAGAGAAAAAGACAAAGAGAGAGACAGACAGATAGACAGATAGACAGAGCGGTGTGTTGTTTACGTGTGAGGCGACTCCGGTAATAGCAGCATGTTCTCGAAGGCTGAATGAATCACTGGCGTGCTGGGATCATAATTACATCACACACACACACACACACACACACACACACACACACACACACATAGGCAAAAATGATGGCACAGATCTAAATGATCCGAGAGAGAGAGAGAGAGAGAGAGAGAGAGAGATATTGTCTGACTTTTCAGCACCATGGACAGCACCACTCTGTTTCAGCTTTTGATGACAGAACTGCAATAAAATGAAACAAAATGTAACCCAAAACAATATCTATATTAAAGTCTATATTATATAAGAAATAAAAGGAATGAAACACTCCGTGTCGTTCTGTTTTAGAGAAATAATCCGTGTCTGTTACCGTTTCCACCCTGAGGATGATTATTTTACTATAACAGCAGGACATGGAGTGTTTCATTCCTCTTATCACAGCAAAAAGTTCCTGTTACAGCTTAGTTCCTGTTCTCACTTACGTTATAGCAGCTATAAACACTCCTTCCCTCACCTGCACCTTCTCGAGTTAAGAAGACAAAAATCATTACGCAGCGTGTCATTTTTTTATGACTGAAAAACTCCTCTGTCCTGAAGATGTCAGAAAAACCTAAAGTCACCGCGTTACCAAGCGCTCCTTATAGAGAGCTTCGCCGTATCGACGATTTCCGGAAATCTTTCCTGAAAAAACGATCTGTCGCTATAGAAACGATAACGTCCGTGTCGGAACGAATCGGCGCCGCTCTTAGGAATGGCAGTAAATGAATCGGCGCCTGACGAGCCAATCACGATGCGCGATTCAACAGTGTGAAGGTCACGTTTAAACAAGGAACACTGAATACAAAAAGAGAACACAAATCGAATATTTTGTTCACGCGTGAATTGTTTTCCCGGCATTGAAGTCTCTCTCTCTCTCTCTCTCTCTCTCTCTCTCTCTCTTTGCATCTTAGCTTGAATTAATTAGACTTCGCTGTCTAATGACCTGAATAAATATTGTAACAGCGCTAATCAGAGGCACTGAAACAAAGCCCTGATTCACATCTCTCTAAAAAAGGAACTCTTATTACAGTCTCGTTTTACACCAGCTGCATGAAATGAAAGGTATTATGAAAGAAAACACACACACACACACACACACACACACACACACACACACACACAGAGCTCTTGGAATTGGCCATCTGTGCATGAGAGTGGCTTTTCGGTGAGTCACGCTTTGTCCGACGTTTTTATGAACGCAAATGAAACCTGGGAGGTTTAAAATATCGCCCTGGGCTTTTCAGCGTTGCCTTTTAATGCGAGCTTTGTTAAAGATTACGCTGTAAATCTGGGGAAAAAAAAAGAAAAAGAAGAAGAAAGAATTCATTTAGACCCCACAGTTGGACTGTCGCTAAGTTGCTGAAGTCAGAAATCCTGTAAAAAAAATTTTTTAAATAATTTATTTTAATTTTTTATAAAGAGACGTTGCACAAACCAGGGCTTTTGAACGAAGGTGTTGATTAGTCTTTTAATGATCTGTTTCTATAGCAACAGATCATTCACAGGGACTCGTCCTGGACACGTCAACGTGGTGAAGTTTTCTTTTCTTTTCTTTTTGCGAGGGGACTTTTATTTAAACTTGAAGTAAGGAGTCTCCAGTGTCAGCGGCTTGTTACGTTTACGTTTACCCGAGTTGATGTTTTTCGCTTACGGTTTCTTGGAATCGAGAAACAACGAGCTGCGTGTTTGTCTTTTGTGGCGTTAACGTTACGAGAGAGAGAGAGGAAGGACAGGCTGGCGCGGGAACGCCTGGGTATAGCTGCTATAACGTAAGCGAGAACAGGAACTAACTTGTTTCTTGGACATGCTGAGAGTAAATATAAAGGGATTTTTTTTTTAAAAAAAAAAGTACGACATTTCATTCTTTAATTAGTTTGAGAAAAATTGTAAATGCGTAAAAGCAAATCGCTGTGGGATAAGAGCGAATAATAATAAAACCAGTGGGGTGATTGGGGTGAAAATGAGAAAATAATCAACCCTCCCAAGTCGATCAATTTCCGATAACAGCGCGTCCTGACGTGTCTTTCTTCGTCGTATTCATATTCGTATTTTATTTAACAAAAAGATTTTGCGGATGGAATTTTTTCTGTGAATTACATCCATTCCAGGGAGATGTTTATTCACGGTTAATAAACAAACGAAATAAGAAATGAAATCAGAACACAGCCTGTGTGTAACAATAAAATGACATTTTATCTCACTTTTAAGCCATGATGTCAATAATAAGCTTAGTATGCTGAGTATGCTGAGTACTGTGAGCAGATGCCGGGCGATCCTAATGACTCAGGTTTGGTAGGACGCTTTACTGAACGCATATTATCCTGCTCCCAGGACTTCTTTAAACACACAGTAATGCTGAGTGTGTAATTAGTGCCGTCTCCCAAGAAAGCTTTAATATAACCAGCACCAAGCGCTGATAATAATAAAAAATAAATAAATAAATAA
This sequence comes from Ictalurus furcatus, assembly GCF_023375685.1. Classification (NCBI taxonomy): domain Eukaryota; kingdom Metazoa; phylum Chordata; class Actinopteri; order Siluriformes; family Ictaluridae; genus Ictalurus; species Ictalurus furcatus. The sequence goes on from NC_071262.1 coordinate 1,449,724, forward strand.
AAAAGCACCCGCCTACGAAGAATGAATCATCAAAATCACCGATCACCTACGCCTCCTGACTCGCCGACTCTCTGCCCGAATCCAGGGGAAACCCACACACGGTTTAGTGGTTTCCCAAATATACAGGAAGCTTGGAGAACAATCAAACGCGCATCAATTTCCCATCTTAAAAAAAGGTCTAAGTGGAGTTAATAACGGCGTTTGGCGAAGGAGCTACACTGCTAACGGTTGCTAAGTCTCTCTTACTCAACATCCTTTCTGTAAAGATCTCCATTAACCCACATCCGGCTCTTCGGTTATAACTTACTGTCATCTATAAACCGCAGAGCCGAATACTGTAACGTTATGACGTCGGCCATCTTGAGTTGCTTTGTGAAACCGATACCGATTGTAATATGGTTCCACTTTGACCTTAAACGGTTGCAACAGGTGTCGGGTATTATTCCGATACTGTACTCGTTCGGTCATAGAAAGAAAATGCTCCAGTACCAACGTCTAATCCTACAGGATACACTACTACGCAGCGTATACGAGTGTACCTTTTTTTCCCCACTAAAGAACAGACGACACGAAACAGACATCGATCCGAACGTGTTTCGCGCGATCGGATTGCGAACTCTACAGCAGATTCCTACAATACAGGTCACAGGATTTTAAAAAACAGTTTCAAAAAAAAACTTGATGGCATTTAAAGAACGTGTTTCAACTTTAAAAGGTTTTCGTGAGCACTGAAGCAGCGCGAGCACTGCACTTCTGCGAGCACTGAGCACTGAGACACACTCTCTATTAAACGTACTGTTTAATCGGGTTTAACTGGCAGGACAACCGACGTAAACGGAGCTAAATAAAATGTTCCATGATGAGAACAAAACCATGTAGTGATACGAACTATAAAGATCTGGGCCTTGGGCTTTGGGCCACATCAGTGGTTGTGTCCAGCAAAACATCCCTTTCTGACTTCGTTGTGTTTTTGTGTTCGCCCTCCTGCAGGTACATACCAGGGCCAGTGGGTGGGCGGCATGCGGCATGGCTACGGCATTCGGCAGAGTGTCCCGTACGGCATGGCGGCCGTGATCCGCTCTCCACTGCGCACCTCCATAAACTCTCTACGCTCAGAGCACAGCAACGGCACGGCGGGTACGCCAGGCACGGGGGGCGGCATCAGCCCGGCAGCTTCACGCGGTGGCTTCGTCCTGACGGCTCACAGCGAGGCGGAGCTTCTGAAGGCGAAAAAGAAAGGCCTCTTCTTCCGGCGCTCTCTGCTCAGCGGCCTGCGTCTGCGCAAGTCCGAGTCGAAGAGCTCGCTGGCCAGCCAGCGTAGCAAGCAGAGCTCGTTCCGGAGCGAGGCGGCCATGAGTACGGTGAGCTCTGCCGCCTCAGACGTCAACTCCACCATCAGCCTGGGCGAGGCCGAGGGGGAGCTCCTGCCCACCAGCACCAACGTCAACGACGATGCCAACGACGATGACGGCGTGGACGCTACAGCCACCGAGAGCTACGCGGGCGAGTGGAGGAACGATAAGCGCTCCGGCTGTGGCGTGAGCCGCCGCTCGGACGGTCTCTGTTACCAAGGCGAGTGGTTGAGCAACAAGCGCCACGGCTACGGCTGCACCACCTTTCCCGACGGCACCAAGGAGGAGGGGAAGTACAAGCAGAACTCGCTGGTCAGCGGCAAACGCAAGAACCTAATCCCGCTACGTGCGAGCAAGATCCGAGAGAAGGTGGACCGCGCCATCGAAGGTGCAGAGAAGGCGTCTGATATCGCAAAGCAGAAAGCTGAGATCGCTTTGTCCAGGTGAGTGTGAAAAGCCGTCCTTACGTCGTCACCTGCTGAGAGTGGACAGGTGGAGGAGTTATTAACAGCGTTAGCTGGAACATTAGGATGGTCACAGGGTTGAGTTTAAATCCCAGGACTGCCCTCTGCTGGTGAGTCACAACTGCAATCAAAACTCCACCTGACCCCGCCTCATCTGCTGAATTTAATTTTTTTCTGGGCTCATTTCTGGCCCAGAAAAAAGTAAACAGCAGCCTGAAATACAGAATGTAGTGAGACTCATTGCGTTGCAATACTGCAAATCAGGTCTTCCAAGCTAGCTTTAAAAGAATATGATTAAATACAGATCGAGAAACACTTTTATAAAATTACATACCGCTTCTTTAATCCTCCGCTGTGCTCTCTTTTACGCTTATACCGAGTTCTGCATCACTTACTTCGCGCTTATTGATTGGAGCATATACAGTATCTGGCATGACAGCTTGGAGTAATTGTGGGCGTTAACGAAAAGTTGTCTCGCTACCTGATTGGCTAGATCAGACCCAGTGAAAACACACATATATTTGTGGATCACGCTGTACGAGTCGAGTGAGAAACGTTTCAGAAAGCCAAGAATAAATGCCACGTGATGCCACAACGGATCGTGTTTTACTTTTGTGGAACTCGTGCTATTTGTTTATAAGTTACGCAACAAATACATGATCTTGTACTGGAGACTCCTTCCTCCTTCCATAAATGTTAAATAACAGTCTCCTAATAAATTTTTTTTAAAAATCCGTCCGTGTGGAGCATCCGCCGTACGAGTCCCTGTGAACGAGCTGTTACTATGGAAACGATAACGTATTAGAACAAGCGCATTCACAAAAAGGTGTGATGATGCGCCTTCTGACCAGTCGGATTGGAGAACTCGACAGCGCCCTGGTAGAAAAACGTGACGCGTTACAGAAGCCGAGTGCGATTTGGATAAATGGAGCTGAATGAGGCTGGTATGGATCGCTGGTGTATCAGCGCACTGGCAGATGTGTGTGTCGATGTGTGACAGCAGGGGCTCGATCAATAACACGTGAGAAGGCTGTAAATTGTGTACGTTGTGCGTTTTATGTGTGTGAGTGCGTCGGAACTGAATCTGATTTGTGCACTGTAACGGTACGGCTTTGGTTCGAACAGTGTTTCGTATTCGTTTCGCTTTAGGGGTGGGGGGGCACGGGGGGTTGGTCTCTGCTAATAAGTTTCTAGGAGTTTCAGGAGAGAATGAGGTTCACGCCGGAGACTGGTTTTACGCCGTTACACCAGCCAACGGGGTTTGGCGACCTTCCGAAGAAAAATCCGGAAGCGACGAGGACTAAACAGAAATCTGAATCTCTCTCTCTCTCTCTCTCTCTTTGAAAACATTTCACTACATATTTGCATTACTGTAATATAAAAAGACATAGGAATTAAGGTTGTGAATATACACTGTACTATGAGTACGTATTTTATTGTGAATATTCATCTGCACTGGGTTTTTTTTTTAAATGCTTATCTTCTCTTAAAGGCTCATTCTGTGTATAAAGATTGGGGGAAATATATATATATATATATATATATTTTTTAAACGTAGCATGAAAGTCATGTCTTTTCTATCCAAGTTCTGGGGGCGGAGCTCAGTTTGCGATGTCACAAAATATCCACGACGTTTGGTTCGAACCAGTTGTAGGACTCGGAAACGTTCAGGTTAGCTGGCTAGCTTAGCCACTGTAACACTGCGGTTCTTAGATTTATAACGGAACGTTATATCTATACAGGTTAGCGCGCTTGTAAATAAATCGCTGATTCGTTCGGGCCGAGAGAGTTACGACTACAAGCGGTTAACTAGCCGACTAGCTACGTGCTAACATTCCCCAGTGCGTGAAGCTGATTATTTTATTTTCCTATAACGTCCGCTCTCAAGTGTTTCATTCCTCGTATACGACAGCAGTTATCCGATGATTACAATTTTTCATCGATTAAAGAAGTTTTTATCTGTTTATAGCTACGTTACGTTTAACGTCAAGGAACATCTAGCTGTAAACGGTCGCTCTCTCACCGGCCTCTGTTTTTTCTGTCTCTAGACGTTAATAAGACCAAAAGATTTAAAAATAAAAACCCGAAGATGTCGGAAAACTTCAATTTACAGCTTGACTGTTACAAAGCGCTGACACTGGAGACTCCTTCCATAAACTTTACATAGACATCTCCTTACAAGGCGAATCACCGTATCGACAACTGTGTTAATCCGTGTAAGTCCCTGTGAACGAGCTGTTGCTATGGAAACTATAACGTATTAACGAGCACGTTAATAAAAACCTCTGATTTGTGATTCTGCTTACAGAAAATTAATCGACACTTTCTGACCAATCAGAATTGAGAATTTAACAGCGCTGTGGTGTACAGTAAACGGTGTGTGTGTGTGTGTGTGTGTGTGTGTAGACGTGCAGAGGTATGCATGCGCTATATCTAGATCATCACTCACCCTTCAAATCCCATTGACCTAGATTTAGAGTGAGCGATTACACGCTAACCCGGCTGATCTGTGCACCGCTTAGCCGTGTCCCGTCCCAGCGACCCGTCATCGTTTTCATAATAACGCAGCCATTTTATTACGTACTTTAAAATCCCGACAGTATCGATCAAAACGAAGCCCCCAGGTATCCCGACTCGTTATTTATCCCATTTGTTTTGTTTATAAATGAACGCAGAGCTCGCGGATAAACGCGGGTCTTCTCCTCGGTGATGTTTGTATGAACGGAGTGTCATTTTTTTCTCGTCACGGCCGGGCGACCGGGCCAGTCTATAATCAAACGTGACTCACACCTAAATAAATAAAGGTGTTGTACATAAATCCTGAAGAGTGGCACGTTAAACACATCGCACGTCACCTCGAATGACCCTGAAACTCATTTTACTGCCTCTCTCTCTCTCTCTCTCTCTCTCTCTCTCGTTCTCTGTGTGTGTGTGTGTGTGTGTGTGTGTGCGAGTAGTAGAGTGATTGGATGAAAATAAATAAATAAAATGAAATATTTCACACTCACAGGGACTTGAATAACAGACGCTCCATATCAACAGATTAAAATAATAATCGTCGATATACTGAAGCTTTCTTTGTCTCGTGAGATTGTAGGGAGACCGTAACATTTAACTTGTGTAAGACAGAGGCGCTTACACGTTGCAGTTTTTATTTTTGTCTGTTTGTTTGTTTGTTTGTTTGTCTTATTAACCTGAAGAGAGAGAAAACAAGGAGAGGCTTGTGAGGGAACGAGCGTTTATAGCTGCTATAACGTAAGAGAGAACAGGAACTAACCTGAGGCCTGACGTTTGCTCGGCTGAAGGATGCATCTGAGGATTCATCATCTGTGTCAACATCATCATCAATTTGCCCGGAGACAACATGTACATCAGAGCTCTGCTCCCCAAAGAGACCCCTCGAAGGTCTCTCAGTGGTCCTTAAGGTTTAATTATGTACTTTAAACGAGTCTTCGAAGTTGCACTATGGTCTCTAGATACTCGAACTAGAGTTACAGAAGATGCCCCCTTGAGGGCACCGCCACAGTGACGAGCAATTAGCTCTGAAAGTAACGTTCTGAGAGGGTGAAGTTCTAAGCTCCGTCTCTGTGGTGGATGGAGGAACCCTGAGGGATGAAGGAGGACTGGGAGGAGAAGTATGGAGTTGGTTTTTACTAATGAGGAACGGGAATCGGTCTGAGAACGGACAAGACAAATACGTATGTTTTTGTAAGCATCGGCTGCTTCTTATACCTCACGTTACGCGCGTAAGACGGAATGGACGGTTTACGAGATATAAAATTACTCGGGCGGGAAATACGTGCGTTTTTAGATTCCTATCTGGACCCGGAAATCATTTTTACCACGGCATCCGTAGTAGAAGAATGATAGGAGGGTGGAAAAAATGATCGTTTCGACGTCTCGGATCATCTTCTGTAAGAGCTTCATCCCGGGGAACGCAGTGCACAGTGGGAAAACACACTGGATTGGAAAACGGTCACGGGCTCGCTCGTTCACACCTGGGGGAAATTTTGTGTAGCTGTCATGTAAACGTAGGATGGAGATGGATGCGAGTGCAGTTCAAAGCTTTATTTAAAGAGACAGGCAGACAAATCTAAATCAGCAGTGAGGAACAAGCGCAGGTCAGGCGATCTAGAAGCGGGCGTAAACTGGGCGTAGACGAGAAACGAGGGCGGGGTCAAAAACATAAAAGCGAGGACGAGGAAAGGCTTAGTATGGCTCTTCGATATACCGTAGCCATGTGCTTGTTAAATCCTTGATGTTCTGTTAAAATATTGAAATTATATGAGACGACGAGACTCATATAAAGCAGAATCATGCACATGAATGGGACAGGATCTGTCTCTGAAGCAGGCAAGCTCCTCCCACGGAAATAAATAAATAAATAAATACTTCTACCGAGTCAGCCTCCATCTGGACGAAATAGCATGACATACCTTCGTTTCGGGAGCGGTCCCACACACGCTGTTTCATGGTGTAAATGCAGACTATGCGCCGTGACCCGCCATTCAGCTTTCGGTCGGAGCTGTTTACAGCACAGCGTGAATATTACAGCAAGGACACCAGGGAGAAAGTGACATTTTCAGCAGACTCTAAACAAGCGCTCAGAGGGTTAGCAGAACGCAGGGAAAATTGAAAGAACGGTCGCACAAAAGGCATGGACGTAAACGAAACGGGGAAGGAAGAGAGGATTGTTCGTGGGAAATTCGGCATGCTATCCGTTTTCTCGGCCCGATTCCTTATTAATCGAACAGTAAAGTATTTATCCTAGCTGATCGTACATGCTAGCACGGTAGAAAAGACGTAAAACTCACCTACAATAAGTAGGCGATGTTAGCTATAAGAGCTAGCTGGCAAAAAACAACAACAACAACAACAACAACAACAAAGGAATATCGTTTGGGACGGTGTTACACCGAATCACCGTATAAAACAAACGATAAGAAAACATCAAAGCTTTGCACTACTGTAGTGTATTGATTAGCTAGCTAGAAGAAGGAATGGGCTAATTAGCACTTACATGGTGGCTGTTGTATACGCCTTTCTGTTTGGTCAAAGGCACGGAGGTGTATTATATATCATATTAAAATACTAAATATGATGACAGGAAACGTCGAGTTACAGCTTTTTACCTGTGACTGTTACAAAGCACTGAGACTGGAGACTCCTTCCAGGCAAACTTCATCATATCAACGATTTTTGTTGTGTTTTTTTTCAACATCAGTTTGTAGTAAAATGAGGTGTACGCGGTACGCGCGGAATTATTAACGTGATGAGCACGCGTACGTCATGCGTGAAGACACGCCCATCTACGAGATGTCATGCGTGAAGACACGCCCATCTCCGTGATTTATCCAGGGTGACTCGGTGAGAATTATTAAAGATGATCAGGGTAGTGTTTGTGAATAACATACACCTCCACCCGTCCCCAAAATAATGATCCGAGCTCGTCATAAACAGACCACAGCGTTCCACGTTTGAGAATTACGAGTTACGAGTAGATACTGTACAAATTAATCCCCTTAAAACCGAACACAGGTGTGTGACCTGATTGCATGGCATTACGCCCCAGATTTAGCTCGTTAAAGCTCGATAATTGGATAAATTGTTGTGCCAAGAACATAAGAAGCGGCCCCAGAGCGTATGGGGTTTCATATAAACGTACAATTTAACTCAAAAAAAGAAATAAAAGTGCACGTTTTATGCTGTGAAGTAGGCATGCCGATACTCGGTTCTCTAGGCGATGAGTTGTTCTGGGGTTTTTTAAAGAAAATTTAAGAAACAGATGATCTGATGATCTTTGCACCATATTTTAACATCCATCAGAAAGGGACCAGATTACACCAGACCTCTAGGCTAGCAGCGGTCTTTTTTATTTATAATAAGGGTCACATTAGCAAGCGACATATGTGTGTAACGGAGGACAAAAAAGATTCGATTTGAATCGCGCCAAAACGCTCGATCGCACATCATAAGCTTATTGTCTAGCCTATAGCGTACGAGCCCTTAGGGGAAGAAGGGCGTGTCATCCGCAGGCGGGCAAATAACGTATGCACAAAATGGAGCTGCGATTTCAGAGACAGCTGCAAACAACAGCGAAAGAAGTGACATTTAAATTGAGATGTTCCCAATTCTGTGCAAATCAGATATCACACTGAGGCGACAAATTCAGACAACTGGCAACTTTACTTCGCAACTTTACTTCCTATGCTCGTTAAATGTATACTACGGAAGCCTGTTTCCGCCTCGGAGAATTTTTTTTTAAAAGATAATTGCAAATTTATATCTCAGAATTCAGAGTTGTTTTCCCTCGCAATTACGAGTTTACATCTCACAATTATGACCTTTTTCCCACAATTACGAGTTTACATCTCACAATTATGACCTTTTTCTCGCAATTACGAGTTTACATCTCACAATTATGACCTTTTTCTCACAATTACGAGTTTACATCTCACAATTATGACCTTTTTCTCACAATTACGAGTTTACATCTCACAATTATGACCTTTTTCCCACAATTACGAGTTTACATCTCACAATTATGACCTTTTTCTCGCAATTACGAGTTTACATCTCACAATTATGACCTTTTTCTCGCAATTACGAGTTTACATCTCACAATTCTGACTTTATTTCCCACAATTACGAGTTTACATCTCACAATTATGACCTTTTTCTCGCAATTACGAGTTTACATCTCACAATTATGACCTTTTTCTCACAATTACGAGTTTACATCTCACAATTATGACCTTTTTCTCACAATTACAAGTTTACATCTCACAATTCTGACCTTTTTCTCGCAATTACGAGTTTACATCTCACAATTCTGACTTTATTTCCCACAATTACGAGTTTACATCTCACAATTATGACCTTTTTCTCGCAATTACGAGTTTACATCTCACAATTATGACCTTTTTCTCGGAATTACGAGTTTACATCTCACAATTATGACTTTATTTCCCACAATTACGAGTTTACATCTCACAATTATGACCTTTTTCTCACAATTACGAGTTTACATCTCACAATTCTGACCTTTTTCTCACAATTACGAGTTTACATCTCACAATTCTGACCTTTTTCTCGCAATTACGAGTTTACATCTCACAATTCTGACTTTATTTCCCACAATTACGAGTTTACATCTCACAATTCTGACTTTATTTCCCACAATTACGAGTTTACATCTCACAATTATGACCTTTTTCTCGCAATTACGAGTTTACATCTCACAATTATGACCTTTTTCTCGCAATTACGAGTTTACATCTCACAATAATGACTTTATTTCCCACAATTACGAGTTTACATCTCACAATTATGACCTTTTTCTCACAATTACGAGTTTACATCTCACAATTATGACCTTTTTCTCGGAATTACGAGTTTACATCTCACAATAATGACTTTATTTCCCACAATTACGAGTTTACATCTCACAATTATGACCTTTTTCTCACAATTACGAGTTTACATCTCACAATTATGACCTTTTTCTCACAATTACGAGTTTACATCTCACAATTCTGACCTTTTTCTCGCAATTACGAGTTTACATCTCACAATTATGACTTTATTTCCCACAATTACGAGTTTACATCTCACAATTCTGACCTTTTTCTCACAATTTGGACGTCCACTTGACATTTAGTGAGTTACAAAGAAAGCACAGACAAAAAGCATCAATCATTCTCTATAAATAAGCTCAACACTCATCAGCTACTTAGTCACATTTCAGGTACTGCGTCCTGTGGATGTCTAAATTGAGTAAAAAAAAAAAAAAGAGTCAGGATTGAGAGATGTAAACTGAATCTTGTAATTGTGAGGAATAAAGTCACGATTGTGAGATAAAATGTCAGAACTGCGAGATGTTAAGCCGTTAAAAATGTTCAAGACGTTAAAAATTGTGAGAAATAAAATCGGATAACATTTTCTCCGTGGCGGAAACGGGCTTCCATAGTGTCCAGAGACATTAGGAAGAAAATAAAGCTCGGAAGGTCGTCGCAGAGATCATTCGGTGCCTCTGGTGAGTGGACGTAGCTAGCTTGCTAATCCAGTTTGAAGCTGAGCTCGTAACGTCAATCAAACCACAGTTTCTCACACTGATTAGCACGTTATGTCATTTGTGTTTAACTAGTTAGCTTTAACTAGAAACTTGGACAGGCCACGCCCACAAGACTACAATCTACAAGTAGCTTGTGAACACGTGGTTAGTTTCCATGCCTTCCAGCCACGTCATGCCGAATCCACCTACCTTAATGACATAATTACAAAATATATACCGCGTAGATCAAACATGATTGGCGTCCCTTGAATCGGCTTTCTTCGTGGAATTCGAATCCGGACGTAACACATTTTATTCGCTGCTTTACTGACCTTTGGTAGTATTTGATATTTCATAAACCATAATGAAAATGCTCATATTATTAGCAGACCGTATATAATGTTTCAAACAAGTCACAGTGGTCACAACCTGTGTGTGTTACAGATTAGCAGAGATCTGTCCAGGCTGGATACGGGCTAGCGGCTAAGCCGATTAGCTTGTGGGCCATCGCTGTTAGACGCGATAAAGAAACCCAAACACCTGCTGATGAGCTAACACCGGAAATTAGCGTGACTCAGCGCTATATCAATGCAGGTTAGCGGTGTGGGATTAGAGCTACAGCACCGGTGATTATTTACGAAGAGTGCGTCAGGGCTGTCAGGGTTTTCCAAAGCCCTATTCAGACTGGATTCGTTATACACGTAGCGGAGGGTAATGAAATGATTCCCAGAGTATCACTGGGATTTTTGTCCTCCTTCGAATCTGTCACATCAGTCTCCCCCCCCCCCCCCCCATCTTACCTTCTATAAAAATGAACAGTAGAAGCAGCCCCAGGTAAAATATCCTTCGAGTGCTATATTTGGAGTAAATGTCAGTTAATTCTTGACATATGACTTTGTGCGCGCACGCAGAAACAACGGAAACGCGTCTTATGTACACACGGAAGATTTAAACACAGCATTTCATGCAGCGCGATGTTGAAATGTTCCGCCATCGTCGTGATTGTCGTCATGAACTGCGCTCCGAATAGAAAACCGCTGCCGATCAATCGTTCTGTTAAATAACCGAACGCTCGGAATGTTTCCTGAGTTAAAGTCCACGTTAAACAGACACTTTGTACTTTTTAACTGAGTAAGTCCTGCTTTAAAATGAGACGCCATGGATACACACAAACATGTATTGTGTCTGTCTGGGATCGGTGCAGTGTTTATTCGGTTACGCTTCAGATGAAACATTCTTCATCCTGCTCTGTCTTTCGTTCAACGTGTTAATGAATGAGGCTGTGTGTGTGAGAATAACGGGTTTAGGTGCGAGAGGCAGGGAACTGTGCGTGTGCGTATGTGTGTGTTTGTGTGTGTGTGTGTATGAATGAGAGGAAACTCTGATGTCGTGCAGTGATTAACTGGGTTAAATCGAAGTTGCTGCTACTCAGAAAAAACAAACAGAACTACGTGTAAACTTTACACTTTATTTCATTACATAATCACTGGAATGTGTCTTTTGTATACACGCTGCCACTCCTGTTAAAACCCACAGTGCATTATGGGTAATACATGAATGACTCAATGATACAACTGAGTGATGCGATGGGTGTAAATTTGTGCACACATTTTGATTTTAATCAAAGAAAGACTCCTGAAGTGTTACTGACAGACACAGTGGCCACGCCTTCTTCACAGAGACTGACAGGGAAAGAGGCCACGCCTCCTTCACTAAGACTAAAAGGCACGGAGGAGGCGTTGGGTATGTGTCTGGCAGTAACACTGAAGGAGGCATTGCCTTTATTATTCGTGGTTTGGTGACAGAGCTTAATCTTCTACACTGAATCAGTTTGACTGTGTGAATTCAACTCTGAATCATTTGAGTCGACTCTTGATTCACAAAACCTGGAATCAGATAATTGCCTCTTTTTTCTCTGTATCTCTGTATTGTGTGTATCAGTGAGCAATCCTTTAAATGGGTTATGTTCTAGTAAGAACATGATCTATACTCTCTCTCTATCACACACACACACACACACACACACACACCTCCAGGAAACTGACTGAAAGTGAATAAATGATTTATCATGTCCACTCCTCTGTCTTTTTTTTTCCCTCTCTCTCTCTCTCTCTCTCTCTCTATCCCTCCCTCACACTTTCTCCTGCCGTTGCCAGGACAACCAGAGAGGCCTGTCCCACCTCGGCTCACCTCACCCTCACACACACACCCACACACACAGTGCAGAGCAGCCGTCACAGCTCAAACCCACTCAGCACAAATCACACGCTAGCACACAGCATGCCCACACACACACACACACACACACACACACACACACATAGCCTGACAGCCACCACACACATGAAGATGCTCTTTCACACACACATACACACAGACACACACACACCTGACCTGCTGCCTGACTGAGTGGGGGGGTAAGAAAGAAGGAAAGGGAGGAAATAAATACCTTTTCACATGTATATGTATATATATATATATATATATATATATATATATATATATATATATATATATGGTATATATAACGTTAGCTGGTGGGGTTGCCGTAGCTTGCTAGGTTTCTTAGCTAGCTTTCTTAGCTAGCTAGCTCATGTTACGTCATACGAGCTATCCACATTAAGAGATTCGTACAAATTTTGGGATGAGCGAACCTGGGTAACCTTTGCTACGAACCGAGTCACGTGAATTATTACGAGCTCGCAAACGTTCTAGGGCTACTATTACCTGAACATGTCAACGTTACATCCTGTTGTATTTTTTATTAACAATCATTTTGATTTATTTAACTGGGTATATATTTATTTGTTCCTCTTGTTCGTCTTCTCCTGCCCCTCAGGACGGCCCACGCGAGAGGGAAGGCGGAGGCGGCCGTGACGGCGGCGCAGAAAGCGCAGGAGGAGTGCAGACTGGCCAGAATCGCAGCTAAAGAGTTCTCGCCTTCGTTTCAGCATCGAGGAAACGGTGAGAAACACGCCAAAAAAAAAAGAAAAAAAAAAAAGGACGAAATAACACGGTTACACTTCAACAGGGCGTCAGATCCCAGCCGAGCGGAGACGTGTAGCGTCAGTGGGCGGACTGAATCAGTCACGCTAATTAAAATAAATAGATATTAAATAAATAATACGCACTGTTTGTAAGGTTAAGTGGTTTGTACCACAGTGCCGTTGGATTCTGGATTGTGATTGGTCACGAAGGTGTCGAATATAAACGGCTCACATCGAAACATCGTCGTGGACGTGGCGAAGCTTCCTGTAAGAAGACATTTCTTTAGCATGGATTATTGAACTTTTAACATTTATGGAAGGAGTCTCCAGTGTCAGTGCTTCGGTAACAGTCGAGAGTTTTCCACGTGCAGTACCGTACACGTGTAAATACTGACACGCGTTCTTTTTTAACGCGTGTATTTTACACAATTGCTTATTTAAAAGCAAAAGTGGAGAGTGACGATGTAGCTTGAAGGCTTTAGTAGAGATTTTATTTTAAATGAATTTGTAATCCGTTACGTTTAGCATTAAAAAAAGAAAGAAAATGTGTGTGTAAATGTCATCTTAATGGAAACCATTTCCATCAATAATGATTATTATTCAGACTGTAATGTATCCACCTGTAATGTTCACCTTATGTGTGTGTGTGTGTGTGTGTGTGTGTGTGTTTGGGTGAGGGTGGTGTGGGAGTGAGTGATGGCACAGGCAACAGGAACATGAGGGGAGGCCAGGAGTGACCTTTCTAACGCGCCCACGCGTATCAAGCTTACACATACACACACACACACACACACACACACACACCCACAGAGCAGCAACACACAAGTACAAGTACACAAGAAAAAAACGGGTTGAATTTTTCGCATGATTCTCCATGCATCCTTATACGCTCAGAGCTTCCTGTCCCTCTTCCTTCCTGTCAGAAATGGTGCCTTACAAACATCAAAGTGCATTGTGGGTATTCTCTACACTCCAAATTATTTGTACAGTAATTGCACTATTGCGCTGACACTGGAGACTCCTTCCATAAACGCCGAATAAACATTACATTTTCCGTACAGAAAACGTCCACCGTACAAGTACAAGTCTCTGTGATTGAGCCGTTACTATAGAAACGATAAGCGTCGTGGATTAAATAAATATTCAAGAAGTATAAGTCTAAGCCATGTTTGTCCCCAAGCCTCGTCTTGTGCTTTTCTACTTCCTGTTCTTCATCCTTAGTGTTTAGTTTTCAGTTTTTTCGTCTGGTTTTGACCTTGAACTGTCCGTCTGTCGGTTTATTTTTATTATAAATGACTGCACGCCGCTTTCGCCGAGCGTTTTTCTGTTCAGCTGTAATTCTCTGATGAACCCAAATGGATAAAATTCAACATGAATTGAAAATTCAAATGACGGAGCAGGTCACAGATCTGAAATCTGTTTATGATGGGATATAAACAGACAGCGGCATCTATTATTATACTTCCTATTACAGCTTGTTTTCCTTTCAACCTTTCTGTATAGAGATTTTTTTTTTAAAAACAAAAAACTAGGCTTGCTGATGCGTCATGGATTAGCGGATTGGATTTGATATCTTTAGCGTATCTTAAGAAAGGCTTTTAAATAATTGCAAAGAAAACAGAACAAAAAAAGTGTGTGTGTGTGTGTGTGTGTGTGTGTGTGTGTGCAGGAGTGGAGTGCGAGAGGCCGAAGCCGCAGCCGTCGAGCGACAACGACGTTGAGATGATGTCGAGCGAGACTCCGGACAGCACCGAGCTCTACATGAAGGGCTCGACTCCTCCAGAGCTGACTCCTGACGCCAGCCCGGGTCCAAGCCCCACCTCTAAATCTCGGGCCCGCCCGAAAAACGCCCGCTTCCTGCGACAGAGCGCCGTGGACGACGAGAGGGGAGGAGCCTCCGAAATTCAGGTTCTGGTGGAGGGCCGGAGCCACGGACGGCCGAGCGGAGGCGGTGGATTAGGCGAGGAATACGTGAGAACGGCGAACACCAACGGTCACCGGCACTCCTCGTCCAATCACAAGGCGTCGTCCCGGGAGCACGGCTCGTCCAATCACAAGCCGTCGTCGCGGGAGAAGTGGGCGGAGTGGACTTCGCACCGGACGCAGACGCGCCTGCTCGAGCAGGACGAGGAGAAGCTGAGCAACTACGAGATGGAGATGAAGCCGCTGCAACCCATGGACTCTAACTCCCAGAAGCCCTATGGGCAAGGGGAGGAGCGTCACCGGGGCAAGACCCGGGGCAAAAACCGGGACCGAGAAAGAGACAGGGACAGAGAGAAGGAGAGAGAGAGAGAGGACACGGCACAGCCCGGTGTGGACCCGGTGCAAAAGCTGGACAGTCTACGTGCGGGCGAGAAACTGGAGGCTCGGCCTCTGCGCAGGGACCTCATGCTCTCGCCCCCACAAAAATCCTCACCCATTGCACTAGAACACGATAAAGAGAATCACACACAGCTCAAAGCCAACTCGGTGAGTGTGCACACACACACACACACACGCACACACACAGTCCAAGGAAGCAAAACTGACTATGATCTCTAGGTAGGAGGGGCATACTCTCACTCCTGTGTCAATCACAGTGACACACACACATACGATTATTTTTGGTTCTCTAAACATTTTTAAAAAATAATGTAGAGTTTACACTACATCTAAAGACAACAGTCTACTTCACGCTGCGCAAAACAAGCACCAATACAGCAGCCAAACTGTCGAGAGTGCAGTGTAGAAGCTCGCGTTCTCGCCTCGCGTTGCTGTTTCGTATCGTCCGTCGCGTTCGAGTGCTCCGATACTGCAGGTGGCGCTGTTACACACGGTTCCGCTTTCATGACAAATTTCTACGACTTCAGGAAGATTTCTGCTCCTTAACGTCCTCCGTCTCGGAACGAATCGGCACGGGGATGCCTCGCCCGTCACGACCAATCACGGGTTCAGTCGGGTAGGCGTGTCCGTCTGAGGAGCTCGCCCAGCTACCATGAGAGAGACCTCCGCACGATATTCGTCAACAGGAGCTCCTTCCTTATTAAACATTATCTGAAAACAGGTGGATGGAAAGAGAGCTACAGAGCAGACCAAACAACCTCCACCATGTCACACACACACACACACACACACACACACACACACTGCATGTACCTTGGTAACAGCAGCTTGCTAAAGTGGCCTCACATTGGCTGCTTCACTGTTGCTAGGGAACAGCTTATGCATTGCTCTGATATTAGCCAATAGGAGAGTGTGTGTGAGTTACAGAGTGGCGGGTGTGTGTGTGTGTGTGTGTGTGTGAGAGAGAGAGAGAGAGACTGTGTGTGTAGCCGCAGAGAGGCAAGGAGTGCAGGATAGTTGTGTAAAACAGGTTTACACAACACACCGAGGGGAAAGATGTACGTCTACAAATCAGCACACAGAGTTCAGTCAAATCTTTATATTAAAAATATCAAATAAATCGCAATTATTTCTTAAATTAAAAAAATTATGATTTAATTTTTGAACACAAATGTACGGCTCGGTGTTCTGTATGTCCCGTGACGCTGATTTGTCATGATATTCCTGTTCGTATTAAACTGTGACTGTGTGTGTGTGTGTGTGTGTGTGTGTGTGTGAGATTCACTGCACGTGTTGTTGTCGCAAGAAACACACGCTTCACTCGTCACGGCCTGATTTCATGCATCGCATGTTCCTTATGTAGTGCGTGTCTTTGTGTGTGTGTGTGTGTGTGTGTGTGTGTGTGTGTGTGTGTAGCCGTAAACACAGCTGCAGAATCATATCAATTAAAAATCACACGAGGACGGACGCTCGTCATCTTTGAAGCGTGAGGACAATGCCGCCTCGTTTCCATGTCCATCCTAATTATCAGCTGAGTGGCATGAGATAGAGATCAAACAAACATCACAACAGATCTGTGTGTGTGTGTGTGTGTGTGTGTGTGTGTGTGTGTGTGTGTGTGTGTGTGTTTACATTTTGGTGTGGACGAAATGTCCCTAGAGTATTCCTAGGGACATTTGTCAGATAAAACGGATGGGAATATCTGACAAGTTTGACCCTCTGGTGACTGTGTACAGTGTTTGTTTGTTTGTTTGTTTGTTTGTTTGTTTGTTTGTTGATTTTTTAAAAATGCAGCTTTTAAAAGAGTCCAAAAAATGTCCTTGTAATTACTGAGGTTAAGGTTAGGGCTTAGATTTTGAATTTGTGGAGTGTGTGTGTGTGTGTGTGTGTGTGTGTGTGTGTGTGTGTGTGTGTGTCGGGTAAATTGCACGAGGACGATCGTTAACAGTACGTAAGGATAAGAAATATTGATGTCTTCTTGTTCCTCCCTCCTTTCTCTCTCTCTCTTAATCTCTCTCTCTCTCTTTCTCTCTCTCCTTACAGGGCTCCAGCTCAATTCTGGTTGTCATGGTGATTTTGCTCAACATCGGAGTTGCCATTCTGTTTATTCACTTTTTTATTTAAAACTCTTGTCATTTCCTTTATTTCCTGTTAATTTATCTCCTTCCCGAGCGGGCTGGGAGTGTTTATCCGGCTCCGGCTACATCTGATCTGATTAAAGGAAGCGTGAATCACGAGGACGGAGGAAGGAAGGAAAGAAAGAAAGGAGGAAGGAAGGAGACACAAAAACGAATTTACAGTCAACGCTGGGCTCAACATTTTTTTTCCCTCTCCACTTCTCCAAAGAGCTCATGTTTTCGTTCGCAGTTCTTCTTTAGCGTTAACGTTTTAAGATTCCTCGTTGCTACACTTGTATTCTTTTTAACTGCCTTTTTTTTTGCCGTTCTTGACTTATCCATAGATTTTTCTTTATTGTTGTTGTTGTTGTTTTGGCTGGTGGACTCGAACGAATGGTGGCGCCGCTGGCGTGAGACAGAGTGTGTGTGAGGTGGTGTGAGCTCACAGGTGAACTTTACTCCGTCGAAACGTCGTATTGATGTCACTGGATGGGAAATGGGATGTCCCGTATCTGTTCCCGCCGCCCCTCCGTCCCCTATCGTCGCTCCACCTGGACTTCTCATTCCTGGTCAGGAAGGGCCGGGTCAGGAACTGTAGAATCGTGGATAGGTTCTGTTTCGGAGAGCACAAAAATAAAGGAAAAAAAAACGCATAAACACACATTTTCACTGGAACGGGACAGGCCCAAACCAGAACCAGTTTAAGTTCATTCTCTTCCATGATGACACCATCGTAGAAGAAGTGCTCAGATTAGCATGGACGTGCAATTAGCCGTTTGTTTAAAAACAACGCACAGGCTGACGTTGATATCCGGGAATGGAACACAATTCGTACAACGTAGCTCATTATATCAAATAACACGTTTTACGCAGTAACCGGGCTATAACGGTTTATAAAAGGTCGACGTAAAACGAACATTCGTTTAATCACATTTTACCGGCTACCAGTTGATATGTCGCGAAACAAAATGGACCAATCAGGAATCAGGATCACTTTCACTCGTAAACCAGGGCTCTCGTCGGATCAAACTTCGAAATGCGTGCTTAAGAAACGCCGTCACAGACGGGGAAACCTGTCATTTATCACGAAACGGATGTTTAGAAACCGTATACGTTCTAAACGGCTCCGCTCCTGCGTGGCCACGCTCATTTGCATAAAGAAACGCCCCTCGAATTAGCATATATGGTAAACACTTCCACAGAGCCTTCACAGCCTGCACGTGGCACTGCTCGTTCCTGGCGACGTGCTGGATGAGAGTGTGTGTGCGTTCCGTTAAGGGCGCGTCTCGTCCGGCTCCCTCGGTGGTGAATCAGTATACGGTGAGCCCTTAAAATGGCCGAGTGCCCTCACTAGGGAGCTGATTGAGATGCGCCCTTAGTACACCTGCAGTGGCGTGAATAATCCCACATTATTGTTGTCTTTTATTTCCTACGATGATCCACGTTAAAGTTTGGTCGACGGTGAATTGTGCTTCTCCTGCTGTCTGACGCCCACCTAAAATTCACGAGCGCGTCACGTTTCTCGGCGTGATATCGTTCAGCACATTTCCCCATCTGCCCCGGAATATGGACCCAGCTTTTAACCTGACGACTGATTTGGGTTTTACACCACGACGTTCTAATATAGACTCATATTCATGATATCCATTCATCCCTCCTGTTTTAGTTTCATCGACAGGCTTCATTGTTTAAACACCGTCTGAATGTTGGATGAGGGCTAACACACGATATCCTGTAAGGTATTCAAATCCCGACGGGGTGCCGTTAATTAACGAGGAACGCTTTACCGCGCGCGCACCGAAGAATCCGCTGTTGTCGACCTGAGCGTCAGAGACTGTTAACGTTTTTTGTCGTTTTGTTTTGGGGGTTTTTTGTTTTTGTTTTTGTTTTTTTTTTCAAAACTGCTGCTTTCAAAATAAATATTTATTGAAAAATCGTTTAAAACAAAAAAAAAAAAAGAAGAAGATTTTTTAGCTATTTGCAAGATGTCTGGAAAAAAATGCCGACTGCCTTGTTTTTTAAAGAGACCAATTTGCATGCTGATGTATGGTTTAGTTTTGTAAAGCTACCTTCTGAGACAAATAATGATATAAAAGTCTTCTAGTTTTGGAAGCAGTATACGGTTGCTTTTTATTTTTATTTATTCATTTATTTGTGTCATTGTTTTTTTTTTGTTTGTTTTTTTTTTCTTAAACCCTGACAAAACTATCGAACCTACCGCAGAACTGCAGTGACGTCTTTCCAACAACGACAAAAAGACAAACCAATCATCTTTCAGAAGGACCCAAACACCTGAGATGATCTCCTCATCGAACCAAAAGGGAATAAACACTCGAAGAGATGCGTCCGCTTTATTATTATTATTATTATTATTATCAATATGATTTCTTTCTTTCTTTATTTATTTTCTAGCCAGCTCGCTGAACTCAAAGACTCAAAGAGCTGTGAGGTTTTTTTTTTTATAGCATGTGTGTGTATGGGGCCTGTATCTCCCGCCTGAGTCACTGATCGCTCACAGTCTGTGCTATCTCCCTTTATCTGTCTTTTCCTACATTCTCCCACCACATCATTTTACAAAAAGAAAAAAAAAATTGAAGAAAAAAAAAAAGCGTGCGATGAAACGATGACGGAAAGGAACGGGAACAAAACAAAAAGGTGGAAGTCAAACCTGCTGAGATCCAGCGCTGGTTTTAACACGCCCTCGTCCGCAAGCGCCAGGAACGGAAAATACTCCCGTATTCGTACTTTGTTACTTTCCTTAAGTATTATTTCGCCGTATTTATACTTTAAAGTGCACCTATTATGGTTTTTCCAAATATTCCCTTTCGTGTAGTGTGTTATAGAGCTGTTTGTGAATGTAAAAAGTCTGCAAATTTTTAAAGATCAAAGCGCACGACAAACGGCGTTATTGACTCCCAAAAGAACCGTTGACGAATCGTTAGTGATTCCACACTCACTTCCTGTCCCAACCTACGTAGGTTCGTAACAAAAAGCCCCGCTTCTGGTCGCTGACAGACGGAGCTGAAACTCGTTACAGTAGTGGGCGTTTCCTTCTTGAAACACGCAGACAGCAGTAGACCAATCACGACACACTGGGACATCTGACCAATCAGAGCAGAGTATGCTCTCTGAAAGGAGGAGAATCGTTTAGAACGGATCATCCAACGAATGGTTTGTGACACTGAGGGGAAAAAGGTGACGCTGCGGTTTAAATTATGAGCGCGTTAAAGTGTTTTTTGAACTCGGATGCGTGTAAATTTATCGTATGAGACCTTTGAATCACAATTAGGCGCGTTCGAAAACCATAATAGGTGCACTTTAATTGACTGTTATTGAAATTGAATGCTCTTCTTACAGTTTTATTCAGACCCCGTTACAAATCGATTCTTTTCTCATCCAGCCAATGACCATAAGCATGCATTTTATTTACATTTCATTCTTGTCCAGTCAAATCGATCAATATGAAAAACAAACTACACTGCCAATTCATCATCTACTGTTCATCAGTTGAATTTTAAAATATATACCTACATATATATATATATATATATATATATATATATACATATATATATATACATATATATATATATACACATATTCGTGTTTATGCGAGCCGGCTGATTATCGGATCACGCAGAAGGATGACGTAAGTAGGACGTATGAAATTAATTTTCTAAACACAGGTCTATCTTTAGAGGATCACACAGTTTTGTTGTAGAATTCGGATGAGATTTTATTGGAATTTCGTACAGCGTGGCGAGTAATAAACTGCTGAAGTCTAAAAGCGGCTTGATTTGGAAGGCGCGATCTCTTTTTCAAAAGAAGCAAAAATTGCCAATTTTTTTTTTTTTATGATGACGAGCTATGTACCTATCCGGCTTCAGGTACCCACGTTACATTATTTTATTGAATACTGTTTAACATTTTTTTTTTTTTTTAAATAACGATCAGTAAAAGTACCTTTTGATAGCTAAGTCATTGTAATACCTAGCTAACTACAAAGCTCGTTAGTTAAATATCAAGTTATGTACAGTATATAAACGATATATTAGCTAGCTTTTTACATTTACCTCATGGCATCCTCAACCGCCCCTCCCCCGCCCTAATGCAGTATTTACAAAATCAAGGTACTGCATGATAACTAGGTTTATCAAACACACGTTTTTTTACCGTATCAATACTTAATATTTAATGAATATGACGGCCATGAGATACCACAAACCCGGGACAATGAAGATGACCACGCGAATGACCTCAGCCAGTTGAACTGTAACCTTTCAGCTGCTTAGCAAGCTGATATGACAATATACAAGTAAAGATATGCTGCAAAATTTCCAAGGAAAATGTTTCTTAAATAAGTTTTGAATGTTTCTATACGTTTCCAGACGTTAACAGGAAGTCGACGAGAGTGTGTTAAAAACAGCACTGAATGCAGGTTCGTGCAGGTCACATGATCTGGTATAAACGTTACAACGGGATGGTCGGGTGTACACACTCCATATGCTGTGTGTGTGTGTGAGTGTGAGTGTGTGTGGGAGATGTTGGGAGATGAAAACGAAGCATGCGGTGGCTGAAATCTCCTCTGTAACCTACATCCTGCCCAGACGGACGCACCACGACCCTGCGGTCGGCCATCGCATGCCCGAGCATGCCCACTTCTTTTACTCTCTTTCTCTTATTCTGTTCTTTACTTTTTCTTTTTCCTGGGAGTTTGTTCGTTTTTCTTTTTTCTTTTTTTTGAGTTGTGTGGAGAACATAATGAAAGTGTTTGAAAGTAAGCTCTTGTTTTTGTGGTCATTAAAAGAAAAACAACGGGTTCTTATTTTATCACTGCCTTCTTTTATTAAATGTTGATGAAATGGTGTCTAAAATGTACGTAATGAAAACTACATGGTGTTTCTGAATACATCCACATTTTATTTTTAAACTACTGGAATTATTATTACTATTAGTAGCAGTAGTAGTAGTCATTCATTTAGAGTGTTTATCTATTTCATTAGTTAGATAGTTTTCAAGGTACTTTTCTTTTTTTTTTTTTTTTTTTTTTTTTTTTTTTACCCAGAAACCATGAAGGTTGCAAAATTTTAACTCAACTCAACAAACAAAAATACACAAAAATTTAATTTTAAAACCGCAACTAAACAGAACCTGGTACACTTTCACCTAAAAAGATGGGGGTGGAAAATAAAGCTATAAAACATTTAAGGAGCTAAAAAAAAATGTAATACTACAATTAAATAGAAAACAATGAAACAAGGGGAAAATAAAAAAAAATTTTAATCCAGAAACTGCTGAAATTTCTGTTCTTATAAATGTAAAAAGCTCTAAACAAACATAAAGTGCAATAAACTAATGTAATAAATAAAATAAAATAAAAGCATTAAATAGTGCAAGAAATAAGTCATTAAAAGCAGTTCATTTTTTTTTTTTTAAAAAACAATAAATATGCACTTACACTAAAAAATACAGCTAAAACAAAATAAACTAGAATGCCTTCAGAACTAAATGAAATAAAATAATCTGCAAATGTACGTTTATTTATTTTTTGTTTGTTTGTTTGTTTGTTTTTGCAGTGAATCCTTAAATTTTGCAGTAACTGTAGTTATGTAAATGTCCTCGCTCTGTTCATGCCGATTCGAATTTAATCCTGAACTACAATTATTAACAAATGAATAAATTCTAACTGTCGTTTGCATGAAATGAACAAGAAAAGAAACAAAAGCACTAAAAGGCTAAGCTGAAATTCGAATGAAAATTATACATGATGCAAAATCTGAAATCATTTCAAGCAAACTTTCTTTACCTAACTGTCTTCTTTCTTTATCATCTTCAGTCCTGTTACGACTCCGCCCCAAAACATCTGACCACACCCACTTTAGAATACAAACCAAATCCACATCAGCATTTCTAAAGAAACAGCTCATCCTCGCCGGGCGTTTGCATGCAGTGTGTGTGTGTGTGTGTACCTGTGTTTAAAATTCTAACAGTGTCACTCATGCTAATGCTAACTCCACTTCAGCAACTCCATACAAGCTGCTCGTCCCAGAGACTTCCTGAAGAAAGGGGGTTTTCTTTTTCATTATCATATTATAATAACTGCAGCTTCTGTGTATTTTCATTTCTTTATTGTCTTTCTGCTACCTCAATAACAACATTTCCTCACAAACATTAGCACACACACACACACACACACACACACTAAAAGCCTACCTTCCCCTGTCGAGAAGCTTGAGATGGTATATTCCGACACACACACACACTCTGAATGCAGACTGTGTTTCAGACGGTGTGTAGAGGAAGGAGTGAGTGTTGAGAAGACTCTCATACTGAACTACACACACACACACACACACACACACAAACAGAAGCAGGACGTGATCTCATCTATAAATTTATCAATCACACGTCGGCTAAAGTTTGAATTGTAGGAAATATTTCGGATGATCCCAATGTGCCAAAAAATGTAAATCATTTCAAAGGTCTACAAGGAAATTTTTATTCATTTATGTATTTATTCAGCGGAGGCTTTTATACACAGTGAAACTGAACTCTAGTCAGGTAAATGGTTTATGATTTGATTCTTTTTTCAGGGACAAATTAACGTAGAGGTTTTGCCGCATTCTTTTAAGAAACACGAAGCTGAATGATCTTAGTGGAAACTCTTAGAGAGAGGAGCAAGTCTTATCGCATCATAAATTCTAAGAGCCAATCATGTTACAGCATGCAAATGACATTAATTTCCTGTTCCTTTTTTTTTTTTAACTTAAAACTGCAATATATTAATAAATAGATAGAAATAAGTAAGAGCGCTATATGAAAGGGATGCCATGACTTTACACTAGATATCGGAATATTTCCAATATTTTTTTATACAATAATAATGTTGAAAATATAATTTTAACTCTTTAAAAACCCCATTCATTAGCGTACACATACATGGCTATTCAACTGTCAACATATCACAGTTACTTTTATTCTAAATATATAATCGGATTTGCATTTTTCATTATTTTTGAGATTCTTTACTGCATACAAATGAGAAAAACACACAATAAGTAGGAAGACAGGAATATTTATTATTTATGGAAGGTAGAATATGTGATGAAAAGCTGGAGAAGCAGATTTAAAATGTGTAAATAATGCTGCTGTGTAAGGAGTTGTATTGTACAAAAATGTCCCTTAATCCCTCGGTTTGTCCATGTTTAAAGGTGGGAGTGTTTCTGGAGTGTGTGTGAGTGTGCGTCTCTCTGCAGGGACACACAGCCAATTTCTGCTACATAATCGCCACGCCGAGTTCAGCCTTGTCCCAAAAGCGGAAGAGGATTATGGGTTGTTTCTCTAAATCTGTGGAGGAGTTTAAAGGAGAGGAAGGAAACAGGCGGATATTAAGACCCTGTGGACGTGTGTGTGGTGACGCGTTCACAGCTGGTCAAACATTTAAAAATAATGTTTTAGTGATGTAAATTTATTCCACAGCCGGTAAAATCATTATCAGTGTAGCATCTTTACCGAAGTGAGAGACTGCAAAGGCCTTAGTACTTTGTAAAAAAAATAATAAAAATAATTAATTAATTACATATTAAAAAATTACAGAGTCAATCTGAAAACTTTAGCTACACGGTGCAGTTTAGTTCGTATTTAGCCATATAGCTACAGTAAAAAAAAAAGAAAAAGAAACTTCAAAAACCAAACATGGTTGATCACACAGAGGCCATGCCTTGTGGGACTGACAGATACAAAGGCCACACCTCCTTCACTTTGACTGACAGATACAATGGCCACACCTCCTTCACTTTGACTGACAGATACAATGGCCACACCTCCTTCACTTTGACTGACAGATACAAAGGCCACACCTCCTTCACTTTGATTGACAGATACAATGGCCACACCTCCTTCACTTTGACTGACAGATACAAAGGCCACACCTCCTTAACTCTGACTGACAGATATAAAGGCCACACCTCCTTCACTCTGACTGACAGATGCAAAGGCAACAACTGCTTCACTTTGACTGACAGATGCACAGGCCATACCTCCTTCAGTTTGACTGACAGATACAAAGGCCACACCTCCTTCATCCTGACTGACAGATAAAAAGGCCACACCTCCTTCATGCTGACTGACAGATAGAAAGGCCACGCCTCCTTCACTTTGACTGACAGATAAAAAGGCCACACCTCCTTCACGCTGACTGACAGATACAAAGGCCACACCTCCTTCAACCAAACCCTGATTGATAGCTTTTTTTTCAGAACTTTGTCCCAGACTTGTTTAGGTATGTTCTCTAACTAACTCTGGGTTCTTTCAGGAACATGAAGAAATAATTTGAGATCGTTCAAAAGGGGGTGAATACTGAATTGAGAAGTTCAAAGGGGATGAATACTTATGCTACTTTTTTCCCCTAGTAATTATGGTGAAAATGGCATTAAATAATACTAGCTGGATTTACTGCAATTAAAAAATGGTGAAATAACAAGATTTATACTTAAGTCTGAACATATTGCAGGGCTCAAATTCTCAAAACACACACACACACACACACACACACACACACACCTCTCCTCTGACGTTTCTCTGACGACTGCCGCTTCATGTGGGCGTCAGAGCTACAAAAATAGTCACTTTTTGAGGTGTAAATATAAACTGAGCCTTTTTTGTTTTTATTAAGAGTTATGAAGCAAAAAGGCGTCTCGGCACATGATGATATGGGGAGCAATCGACTCGGCTCGGTTCGGCTGCATCATAGTAACCTCATCCATCTCTCAGCACTGCATTTATTATTCATCAGGCTTTCTCCGTCCCTCATGAAGAAATAGGTCAGGCCGTTTGGTTTGGAGAAGCTGTGATTTCTAGAGGTTCTGCAGCTCTACTGCTGTTCTCGGCATTAATCTGTGCGCTGATCGACACTTATCAGCTCACACCCACGCCTCATCTCTGGAGGCTTAGTTTTCTTCACTGCATGCAAAAACAGATATCCAGACTAGAGAGTTGAAGATTATAAAAATAAATCACCTGTTCTTTTTCCAGTCTTCAGACGTCCAGTTTGGGTGAGTCTGTGCCCATGATAGACTCAGATTCCTGTTCTTGGGTGACAGGAGTGGAACCCGATGTGGTCTTCTGCTGTTGTAGCTCATCCACCTCAAGGTTTGATGTGTTGTGCGTTGAGATGCTTTTCTGCGAAAGAGAAGAGTGCTTATAGACTTTCTGTCCGCTCAGAACAGTCTGGTATTCTCCTCTGATCTCTCTTATCAACAAGGCATTTCAGCCCGCAGACTCTCTGCACACAGGATGTTTTTTGTTTTTCGCACCACTCTATGTAAACTCTATTTTATGCATTGTGCTGCTGCCACCACATGATTGGCTGATTAGATAACTACATAAATGAGGTGTACAGGTGTTCATATTAAGGCCAAAAAAGTTAATCTAGTAAACATGAATCCAGTTATTAAAGCTATCATGTATCTAGGTCTGCTAGCTAACTGCTACTATACAAATGGCTAGTCTAACACTACTAGCTTTATATATATTTTTAACTAATACTTACCTGTTACATGTTATTTTCTGTCAGAGCTGCTTGTTGTTAAACCTTCCATGTTTAATGTGGGGGGAAATCTGTATCTGGTGTGGTAAAATTAGCAGCTAGCATATTGACCTACTTTAATTTTAACTATAGCTAGCATGTTTCTGATGCTAAATTCAATTAAGCATATACTAGCTATTATGCACAAAACATGACAGGGATGATCAGTAAGCATAAAACTATTAAAATCTGCTTTTTATTATACAGCATTGAGGACGTTTGAGTTGACAGCACCAATAATAAATTAACTAGTTTGTCCTAAAGCCATTATAGTGAATGTAGCTAGCTAGCTAGCTAGCTAAATTCAGCTAAGTGAGAACTAACTAACTAAGTGGACAACACATAAGGATTTTAAACTTACCATGTAGTTGATAAAATATATGAGGAAAGTATCTGGTATCTGGTGTGGTAATATCAGCAAACAGCATATTGGCCTACTTTAATTTTCAAATATAGCTAGCATGTATGGTAGCTTACTAGCTAGCTACCATTCAACTATATCCATATTAGTTGAACACTACAGCCTTGCTTCATCAAACTGTCCTCATTTGAACTGTTTTTAATTTTTATTTTGTCAGTGTTGTTCATTAAAACTTATCACATAATAGTGAGATGTTTTTCTGATGTTGATGTCTTTCTCAAGATATACAGTTATTCACTAAATTTAACTTGAGCAAGATACCGGTCTCAGTTGGTAGCAGCCACAAAAGCTAGCTCGTTTGTGCTAAAACCCACCATAGTGTACTGTATAACGCTAGCTGGATTTAGCAACCCAAGCAAGAACTAGCTAAAACAAAACATGAGAATGTTTAAATTATAGATGACTCTGCTAAGCATTTACCTATCAGAATGTGCTTTTAATGACAGCACCATCAAACCAATACTAGCTAGCATGTTTCTGACTAAATATCTCTGTGAGATGTGCATGGTTTTTCACCGAAATTAAAACAAAAAAGTGCCACAAAATTAAGCTAGCAAGCTTGTGCTAAAGTGACTAATGTGAGAATACAGCTAGGTGTAAAATAGTTCATCTAACTTGAATTAGTCTACGACTATTCACATCTGCTTTTCCATAGATTTGTTTGTTGTTGTTGTTATATTTTTGAGTATTTTTGTTGCAGGTTAAACCCTGGTGCATTTGCTTTATCGCAAACTAAAGATTTTACACAGAAAATTTTTTACATTCCCACATGTAATCATGAAACACAGGAAATAAAAGAGGCAAGACTAGAATAAAGACATTTTATCGAGCAGAAATCCTCACGTGTCAAAGAGAGATATAGAAAAAAAGCTGCTCTTGAAACTCAATCACACATTTATAACTGTACAAACACACACACTTATTATATCATAAAGGTAATATTTCGACATGCACACGGACATGAATGTAAACAAATACAGATTTTAGCATTCACACACTCGCTCTCTCCATCACACACACACACACACACACACACACACACACACACGCACACTCATTATAAACACCATCTTCTACGCCTGATCCTCAAAGAACACCTTGGCCATGGCGAGACCCACTTTGTTGACTTTCTTGTCCTTGGCGTCGGGGCCCATGTTAGAGCGAGCCAGTCGCTGCCAGTACGCCTCGGTCCGCCTCTGATACTCACTCACACTCTCGCAGGGCTTCACCGGGGGATGTTCATCCTCTGCAACACACAAGCGGGGACAGAGATGAGTGTTAAGGATCACACTTTTCATTCCTGTGGCTGTTTTACTGCATTTTGATGAGCCTCCAATGGATAAAACATCACGATAATTTAGTCGCATTTTCCAGAATTTGATTGGAACTTATCAGAAATGTCCATGGGTGGAGTCAAACGAAAACCTTAAAAGAGTGACATAAATTAGAGAACAGTATGTGTATGTACTGTATCTGTCAATGTTCTGCTGGTCCACTGTTCTCAGTAGCCCCTTCTAATGCTCACTGCAAAATAAAAAATAAAAAATGACAGTTTTCATTTGGCTCACATTCATATAACTAAGTGAGCTCGACGCCGACATTAACAGTGAAAATCTCATAGCCATATGTCCCCTATCCCCTATCCCATCCATCCAACATGTAAGGAATAAACAACTCTGTGTTGTCATATTGGTAAAACAGAACGCTTATAGTGATCATGTGATGAGATATTATGTACGAGTTTTATGTAAACACCACCACGTGTGAAACGATCCGACTACATGCACTGACTTCTTTACACACCGAGGAGCCGGAGAATCTGTGGTGTTTACTGTGTTTCACCGGACAAACTAATTGTCTGACTTTTCTACAAATTAAGAAACATTCATGAGGCTCATTAACGCCACCTGCTGGACAGAGTCCCTGGAAATCTTTTTTTTTTTTTTTTTTTTTTAATAGTCTGCTTTTTCCTTGACTTCGTTTTACACAAATACTCCACAAAATCAATTGAAACGTTAATAAACTAGGCCCAGTTGTTCAGAAGTAATCTGATCGGATTTTGGCTATCGGATTGGATATCTTGTACTCTTATGTCTTGTTTGTTTTTTTCCTCCCTTTTTCTCAACTCTTACCACCTTCATTATCACTCTCCTCCTCCTCGTCCTCCTCAGAGGACTCTTCCTCCTCGTCCTCATCCTCGGCTGCTTTACCCTCCTCGTCCTCATCGCCGTCTTCGGACTCTGATTCTTCTAACCACTCCTGAGTTTCTGTAACCACAGCAGGACTTTTGAATAAATTTTGTATACTTCCTCCACATAGACTGAAATATTGAACAAGATAATTGACATTCTTTGACACAATAAACGAGTTTCATGTACATTACATAGCACTCGTTAATTTTTTGGAGGCGGAGCTGGAGCATGTAGCTGTATTTAGCAATTAGTTCCTCAAAATATTCACGCTAGCATAAAATTAAATAGCTAGTAGACAACGTTGTTAGCTATCTTCATAACGTCGCTAATATGAATGGTCTTTGCTGAGTTACTCAGTGTAGGAAACGTACTATGAATATAAACTTTTTTTTAACTATGTAGAAATTCACAAATTAAAATAAAAACTTGAGCAAACGATCTGGTTTAATGTGATCTTGCTAGTTAATAGCTAGTCAGGTTTCTGTGGCTGAATTTCAAATAGCGTTCATTCTATTCCACCCTATGTAGTGAGCATATATACGGTAGTGGATACGAAGTTATTTGGGACTTGGTGCAATTCTTAAATGATTTCTGTGTGAACAGGAGCTTAAAATAAACTCCTGTTTATGTAAGAAACATAAAAAGTGTCGTGACAGTAAAACGATAATATTTCAGATATATTTATCTACCCACAGTAAACTGTACGATACATGATGTTTTTGCTTCTCGGCTAGTTACATAGGTCACGCATCCAATAATAATTCTCTTATTTATGTAATCTTACATAAACACAAAGCGAGCTGGCTTTGTTGGTGGTGCCTGTGGGAGTTTTATTTCTCAGGGCAGAATGGACTGTGATTGGTCCAATGAAGTGGAGAAGGGGCGGGACTTAGCATGTAATTTGCCATAATGTTGTGCTCTTAATTGTGTTTTTAACATTTAGGAATTTCACATTTCTGAAAAACGTGTGTTTTTCTTCTTCAGATTCGGGATTGTGTCCTATTTAGAAGCCCCAAAAGATTGAATATCCCACCAAACCTAGCGATATGAACGTAAACGTCATATTGCCAATATGATCATATATTATTGATATCGTGATAAATGATGTTGCGATATATTTTTAACTTTTTTTTTAACGTGATGTATGACTTTTATATCACGATGTATATTGTGTATCCTAGAAATGCCTTCGACAATATGATATTTTTGTCGTACCGCCCCACCCCTGTGTAAACTTCTGTAAAAGCTATTGTTGACGTACTGGGGTCCATCTCCACCAGCACCTCCCACTGCTCCATCTTGTGCAGGTCGAGGCAGTACAGGTCGTTCAGAGTGAACTGGCGATCTCCCACCTCGAACATGCCTCCGTATAAATACAGCTTCCCGTGTTTTACCGCCGCCATGGCGCTCGACCTCGGGCACGGTTCCACCGACGGAGCGGCCGCACCTTCTCCCTCCTCTTCCTCCTCCTCTTCTTCCTCGCTCTCCTGGGCCGTGGGAATCGCCTGCTTTATGGTCATCACCGTTCCGTCCTCGGCGACGATCTCCTTCACGATTTCCGTCGGCTGTCCCGCCGCTTCACCGCTCCCCTGCTTCGTTTCGTTCTCCTGTCCTCCATCTTCTCCTGCTTTCTTCCCCCGCCGGCGCTTTTTCTTCTCAGACTTGCTCCCCTGTAGTTCACACACAACGAGTATTATGCAAGTGATAAAGGCCCTCAAAGAGGGATGTGATGTCCGATTATTAAAAGTAAAAAAAATAAAACGGGGGCTTGTGAGCAGAGCGCTGCAGGACGTTTTGTACCTTGAGCTGTCCCGGGAACCAGCGGTTCTTGTTGATGTCGTACAGGTAAAGGTCGTTAAAGAAATCTCCCTCCAGTGTCTCCTCGTCTTCCTCGTCACACACTCCACCGAAGAGGATCGCTCGTCCCGCCGGCCCCACAGCCAGAGAGAAACCCGAGCGAGGAGGAGGCTTCACACCCGACGGGCTCACGCGACTCCACGACCACTTCTCTACATACCAACACACGGGTATTATTATTTATCTTTATCATCATCATCATCATAATTCATTATTATAACTTAATTTCATTAATTATATATGTTCTATAACTAATGGATATAATGTAACTAATGTATAACAATCTATCAGTAATTACTATTAATATTCATTACTTATTATTATTATTATTATTAACTACTATTACTATTCATGCGAACTGCTCTATAAACGTGTTTATAAACACTGTCAGTATTCATTATATCAATAATAACTGTTCAGTAAACACTGCATCTGGATTAATTACATATTAATTATAACTATTATTATAATTCTAACTGTTATTACTGTAATTTATAACCGTTATATAAACACTGCCTTGGTCAGTCTCATCAGTACTTTTAGTTTAGTTTATATTTACAGAGACACAGAGGGTTTCAGCTTAGTAAAATCTTAAAAATGTATAATTAAGATCCGGATTACGAGCGGACGTTACTTTGCTCGTCTTTAATCCGGATTACGAGCGGACGTTACTTTGCTCGTCTTTAATCCGGATTACGAGCGGACGTTACTTTGCTCGTCTTTAATCCGGATTACGAGCGGACGTTACTTTGCTCGCCTTTAATCCGGATTACGAGCGGACGTTACTTTACTCGCCTTTAATCCGGATTACGAGCGGACGTTACTTTACTCGCCTTTAATCCGGATTACGAGCGGACGTTACTTTACTCGCCTTTAATCCGGATTACGAGCGGACGTTACTTTGCTCGTCTTTAATCCGGATTACGAGCGGACGTTACTTTACTCGCCTTTAATCCGGATTACGAGCGGACGTTACTTTACTCGCCTTTAATCCGGATTACGAGCGGACGTTACTTTACTCGCCTTTAATCCGGATTACGAGCGGACGTTACCTTGCTCGTCTTTGCCCTCTTTCTTCAGCAGGAACATGTCTGAATGGATGGTCCCTTTATCCACGTCCTTCTTGGCTCTCTGGTGAAAGTGAAATGTTTACCTTCAGCACTTGCTTCATGTCCTGTTTCATTCTTTTCCTCACTAGCAGCGTTTGCTATAGTTTTTGTATCTACGTTGTAGATTACCATCACGACATCGCATTTATTATCGGCCATCAGTACGAGCGATGTTCATAAGCTTCATATATTCCCAAATTGTTCTTTCTGTTTCACATGAAAACATTTTCTTACAAATTACAAATTCTTACATTTTCTTATAAATCACCTTGCATTAAATTAAACCATAAAACACGTACAGATTTGGAGTAGCCTCCGTAGATGATGACCCCGGTGCCATCGGGTGTGGCAGTCATCTGGCAGGCGGAGCGTGGCGAGGGGGCGGAGCCAGACGGGGCCAACCGGGACCAGGTGAAGGTGTCCAGGTTAAACGAGTGAACATCGTTGTAGTAGATATAATCCCTAAACACATGTGCACAGAGACTGGTTATGAGACTTCAGAGGTTTAAACAGCTCATGAACAGCTCATGAACAGCTAAGAGAATTCAAAACAGTAAAACGTGTCACGATTCGGTTTTAATTCTCACGTTTTTAGATGTGATTCTAAAAACAATTCTTTATGCGACTTGACGTTTCTCAATTTTAATTTGTATTATTTATTAATTATGATTATTTACTGTACTAACAGCTCATAAAATGATCTTTATATACAAACACCAAGCCTAAAGTATTCCCATCGAGGCTGTGCGCTGAGTTTTACCGAATTTGCGTGAAATTAAGGGTTAAATTTTTCCCCCAATTTTAAACCAGAGTGCATCGTGGCCTACAAACATGGCCGCCGAGGACTACAATGCCCATCCATCACGAACTCTTTCATGTTCACCGTCATTCTGATTGCGCACACCTGGACATCGCCTGACTTCTGCCCGTTTGTTGACCCTGACCCTGCTTCTTGTTTGGGATTTGTTCGCTTATTTAGAAATAAAGAAACAACCTGTAACTGCTAACGTTTCTGCAGCCTCAAGGCACTTCACGAGGAATTTAAGTATGTTTTCTACCTTGCACTCTCGTGGAATCCTCCAAACACAAGCAGCTGCTTTTTGCACAGCACCATGCGATGCCCGCTTCTGCCAGAGGGGGCGCCAGGAGCCCTGAACACAACATGAACGCAGTGATCAATAAGACCTGCACTTTGACATAAATCAATAAAAACAGCATTCGGATTTATTCGTTAATTAATCAACCGAGAGTTTATTTATTAAAAAAAACTCGCAACAGGTGTGTGGTTTAGAACGTTTCAAAACATGCAGATCAAAATGTTTTTAGCAAGTTGTCTGTAAGCTGACGTAAAAAATGACGACAGCTCCGAAAACCGTCTGTGATTACGTGGAAAGTTACGTGACGGAATATTTTTTAATAAACAACGGGGGAATAAATAAACCCGTCAGCCGCTAGGATGTTCTAGATTCACCGTGTTATGAAACCACATTTAACAGCGTTTTAATTTTAAAATGCTCTCAAATGTTCCTAATTTTTTGCTCACTTTGCCTGAGGGGGTGAATCTGAGTGGAGCTACAATCAGTTTGATGTATTCTAGTGTAATATATTTATATCGTCTTGGTGCGCAGTGTGTTAATATTTGTCTTTCTCTTAATGTATAAGGTGTAAAGTGTTTGTATGTCTTGTTATGTTGGTAGTTAGTGAGTGTAGACAAGATCCTACATAAAAGAACAAAAAAGGATTATTACAAATCTAATAAACGATGCCCGAAAGGAGACGCAGTAATTAGGGGAGGAAAGCTGAAGGGAACTTGTTTATCACATGGTGAAAGTGTGAATAAATCACCAGGAGGGGGCGCTGTGTCCGACACCAATCACACACGATGCTCAAGAACATTTAAAAGGAGCAAACGATCTGCGTGCGGCCTTGATGACCGTGCTCACGTGTGCTATGTGGGTCAGTTAGAACTCTGTGTGTGTGTGTGTTGCTCATTCTTACTTGATCTGTTCCCAGGTGTTTGTGTTGAGGTGAAGAACCCACAGGTCTTTGTAGTGATAGAACTGTTCTCCATTAGGGGACGCAAACTCACCTCCAAACACCCACAACTGACCCCCAGCTTGGGGCACCACCACCGCCTACACGCACACACACACACACACGGAGAAAACACAAACTTAAAAAGTACGGCTTCACCTCTGACTGTTACAAAGCGCTGACACTGGAGACTCCTTCCATAAATGTTTAAAAAAGTACCTGATGAGCGCAGCGGCGCGGAGGAGGGTTCGGGATGTCGGATTTCACCCACGAGTTCTTCTTTATGTTGTAGAAGAAGAGGTCATTGTACAGGTAGGTCTGAGGGAGGAAAAAAGAAGGAAAAAAAGAGGAGGAGTCAAAGAAAGTTTTTGACTCCTCTCCTGTGACAGCGACAGTTTCTTATCCTGTATTTGACCTTTTTCCCGTTGAAGTATTCTCCGCCAAACAGAATCAGCTCGTCCTTTTCAGGATGCGCGCTCAGAGACGCGTTCAGCCTGAACACAGGACACGGGACAGAGGACGGATCACACGTCATCAATCTTACAGTCACATCACACATGTTCCTGCATGGGGAGAACTTGTTTTTTTTAGCGTGTACCTAGGAGACGGAGGAGGACACGTGCTCTCCACAACCTGCGTTTTCTTCGCGTCCAGTAACTGAAACTCGGCGATGAGGGCCTCGAGATCCTCCTGATCCAAAACACACAGGAAATTGAGTTTCTAGTTTAAGAAATTTCTAGAGTAAAAAAAAAAAACCCATACATTTACAGAAGAAGGGAGAAATTTGTGAAATGCATACAAGTTTAAAAGTGCATCGTTTCACACACTTTATAAAACTCTGAATTCGTGATGGAGTGCTTTCGAGGAATTCATTTCAGTACACAGATTGATCAACGTGTGAAAATTGTTGCTTTTTATTTTTAATAAACAGAGGAGCTGAAAATCTTACTGGAACATGTGAATTAGTGTTGAATGAGTGCTACAGGCGAGTGTTATCGCATCATAAAACAGAACAGCCAATCGTACTCCTGTATGCAAATACAGCTTACTAGAAGGAGGGGCGGAATGTCATTTGCAAATTTAGCTCATCTAAATATCTTAAGATATTTTTCTTTTCATTTAGTGAACTCAATTTACATGAACAGTAAGTGTTAAAACATCACAATAATAGCTTCTAAAGGTGTTTGTTTATTTCATAGTAAGCATAGAAATGTGTGTGTGTCTCTTATTGTGAATAACGTTTTTCATTTGTATTTATAATTACCCAGTTTTCGCTGAAAATAATAAAGTAAATCCCGGGGTTTTCCCCCTTTTTTGTCTAAAGCAGTGCTGGAGAACTGAAAGTTAGCTAATAGGCTAACACATGCAGCTAAATAAAGCTTTAGCATTTAGCAATAACACACCCACCTCTTCTTTCTTTGATCTCTTTGAGACCTTTTTCTCCATTTTGGCTGCCGTCTTTTCTGCACCTTTTACCTTCTTGTCTTTCTTGCCCTTTTTACCCATTTTTTTAAAAATTTTTAAACAGATAATAATTCGCAGCCAAACTCCAAATATCCTCCACGTGGGACTTTTAAAAGGACTACTTCCGGAAGCCGAAGCGTCTTCTTCGGTGGTGGTGGTTCTTCTTCTTTGTGTTGATCGCGAACTGGACTCGTATTCCGCTATGACAGATCAATTTTAAAAAGAACATCAAGTAAATACATACCTATGAAGTTTAAATCAATTTTAAACACTTAAAATTGTTAAAATACAGCGATGAAATGTGTAAAGATTCGACCAGAAAGCGAGAAACACCATAAAGCATTATTTCTGCGATTGTTTTTCCCCATACATAATGTAGTTGCAGTGCCACCTAGTGGACTGGAGATGCTGCCGTTATAAACGGATGCTAATCTAACTGTCATATTAGCATTTAACATTATATATATATATATATATATATATATATATATATATATATATATATATATATATATATATATATATATATATATATATATATAATCCCTTACTTTATGAAGTGATATGATTTAATATGTGCTGGATGTAAGCATTATTAATTAGTTGGCAACGTTTTATGGCACAGTCCACTTCTTTAGATTCCACAGCAATAGCCAATATTATTGCCAAAGTACACACACAAGATCCCTCACACACTTGGGGATTGTGGAATGAAAAAAGATGTAGGATGTGTGCATGTGTTTAATATTTACAAAGAGCATTCCTGTCAAGTTCACCTCATTATTGTCAGAAGGATCATCTCTGCTTTAAAAATATATATATATATATATATATATATATATATATATATATATATATATATATATATATATATAGGGGAAATTGAGCCAGGTTTCATAGGTCTCTTGTTAACATTATTTTTTTTTAAACAATATTGTTCCACTTTTAGTAAAACTGACAAAACGGCACATAAGGATTAATAGCATGAAACAAAGAGAAGATTTCGCTTTCCGCATACGATCCTGAATGGTGTAATTGTAAAGTTATATAATCACATCAATACATGAGCGAACTGCATGATTTATTACCAGAAACTTTAGTGCGATGTGAGAAAAGGGAAGAAAATTGCCCACGCTCACAGGGTGGGAGGGACATACTCACTCTCTCCTGTCAATCACAGTAAAAATAGACAATCGTGGGCATTTGTGAGTTCATTTACGCAGAACAAATTAGACAGCATTTTCAATATGAGTGTGTTATGGTGCCGTGCGATGCACTATTAGCCGCAGATCAAAAAGATGTGGTTGGCTGGTTTTACATGTCACAGAGGAAATACGTTTTCGCCTTCACCCTCTATGGCTGGTAGTTGTTGTGTGATGGGGAGAGTTGGCTGGTGGGTGAGAATTGGTAGGTAGATGACCAATTTGTGGAGTAAATTACTGGAATAAAGTTGGCTTGACGTTGAACGTTCGATATTCGCAGATATGCGGAAATTAAGGGACCGTCTCTAAAGTTACATACGAAACAAACCAATGATAATTACTAATAGTTCTAATGTGTATGGATTGATATGCAGTACAGGTAAACATTTCAGCTGTAATTTAAGAACTCATCTAAAACAATGACAACAAAAGAAGTTATTAAAAAAAACGCTTCAAAATAACCTTTCCAGAAACGATTTCTTTGTATATTCTAACAGACATATGACATTTTATTACATCATGGGTTATTGTGTGAAGATTCACTGGAAATCTAATGGTTTTATAACCTTAGCGTTTCAAAGAGTTTTCACACTATCTGTTGTTACCCAGATGAGGATGGGTTCCCTTCTGAGTCGGGTTCCTCTCAAGGTTTCTTCCTCTTAAAACATCTTAGGGAGTTTTTCCTTGCCACCGTCGCCACTCAGTGGCTTGCTCAGTTGGGATAAATTCGCACCTTTAATATCTGTATACCATGTTGATATTTCTGTAAAGCTGCTTTGAGACAATGTCTATTGTAAAAAGCGCTATACAAATAAAATTGAATTGAATTGAATTGAAAAGAGGGAAGAAAACAACAAGTCGGAAAAGTCAAACAATCGGCAAACTTTATTATCATTATATTTATGTATAAAATAACACAATCATAAATAACAATTGCTATCTTAGCATTTTTGTTGCTGGTGATAATGGGGATAATGAAGGAACGCCTGTAAAAAGCTACCTTGCTTTATATGTTAGCGTCTTTTGCGCTCGACTATAAGCTGTACAGCAGCGTTTACCGTGGAAATGATGATAGATAGAGCAGTTACTATGTTCTAGATAATCGTGACGATAGATCTCCAGCAGATGTTTGGATAACCTGGAGTGGAGGATGTGGTGAGGTGTGGGGATTGCGTGTAGATGTACAGGAGGTGGAGGAAAAAAAAAACGATCTGCCTTTAGGTAAACATTTCTATGAAATGAGGCAGTAAAACCCTGAAATAATCAGAATAGATTTATGAGAGAAGAGAAGATCTGCATCCATCTGTTGAGAACATGAAGATGAATCGTGTGGTTTTGGTCCTGGGCTTCGTCCTGATCATGGCGCTCGACTCAGACGCTAAGCGTGAGTTTATTACACCCTTTTTTTTGTGTAGTTGTACAGCATTAACAATATATAAAGTATAACTAAATATACACAGTAGATATCTACATTCACTTGGTGTTTTTTCACCCATTTAGGTCATTTTGGAGGTTTAAAATGAGTACCTGTACCTTAGTATTGCTCTGTAGCAATATTAGTAGTAATAGTAATCGGTTCATTACTGAAACTAAAGAACTGAATGAATAATGTTTGTGTGACTTTAATGCAGAATCATTTCACTGCGATTGATTGACTCGCTGTTTGACTAAAAGAGTTTGTCTCTCTCTTTGTCTCTCAGCTGATGCTGTCGCACCGCCTAAGGATTGCTGCTTTAAGTTTTTCCCCGGCAAAATTCTTCCCCAAACAATCCTGGAGGTTAAAAAGATCGACTCACGCTGCCCACAGCAAGGCTTCGTGTGAGTATCTGACAATTAAATTCACTTCTCAGTGAGATGAGATGAGAGCAGACGAGAGAGTATTGACGTGTGTGTGTGTGTGTGTGTGTGTGTGTGGGTTTATGCGTGTGTTTCAGTGTTACTACTCATGAGTTCCACAGCGTGTGTGTCCGTAAGCTCGAAGTCACCGAATAAGCTCCAGTACGCATTAACGCTGCAACTGAGACGCAACACGTACGCACCGTTCATGATGATGGTCGTGGATGTTATTGATGCTTAACGCAATGCAGATTCAAATAAAGTCATAACGCATCGCTGTGTGAATCGTATGATTTATTCACCGAAACACGACTGTGATGTGAAAAAGGAGAAAATATTTCTTTCCTCCGTGTGTTAGGCTGCACTGTGATTCTGAAAGTAACGTAATATGGACCGACGGTAACGTCTTATCGATCTCACACTCCACTCTCCCCTTACTCCCGAACAAAACCCCGAGATACTTAAACGACTCTGTTTGAGGCAGTATCTCATTTCCAACCTGAAGCGAACAACCCACCCGTGTCCAGCTGAGAACCGTGGTCTCAGATTTGGAAGTGCTCGATGAAACGAACAGGACCGCCTCATCTGCAAATGACAAACATGTGATCCTGATGTCACCAAACCGGACTCTCTCCGTGCCTAGATGTTCTGGCCATGAAAGTCATGGATTGGTGACAAAGGGTGGAGGCCTGATGGAACCCAACAAGTCTGACCTGACGATGGTTATACGGACCAGACTCTCGTACCGGTCGTACACGGACCTAATGACCCGTAATAACAGGTCGGGTACACCCCAAACGCCCTACGCACCCTCCACAGGATCCCACGACGGACACAGTCATATGCCTTTCCCGAGTCCACAAAACACATAATACAAGTTGAGATGAATGAAGGAATGAATAAAAACATCCAGTGTAATAAAATGTGCTTCAAAATGCACTTAAAAGGCAAAGTTTTCATTTCATTAAAGATATTCCTTTGAAAACAAATACCAGGCGTCGATGAAATACCGAGCGAAAATGTGAAAATATTGATTATAATGATTTACCAAGCGAGATATAATGGAATTTTACAACTTAAAGTGATGTCAAAATACATACATATATATATAATATATATTTAATCACCCCTCACATTGTATATGCGTGCTGAGTGAATCGGCTGATTGTTAAACTTTATTAAATGCACGAACGTGTTATCTAGGATGAGCGTGATAATTATATCTATCAGTTATTATCTTCTAGATAAACTGTCGAGCCTGACTAGAGGAAGTGGTGAGTTGAGAGGATGTGTGTAGATGTACAGGGGGTGGTGGAAACTGGACTCGATTGGCTTATAATGAACCGATACCCCCCAACTCAAGACAATTTGATGTTGCATATAAGAACACACACACACACACACAGAGAGAGACCTGCTGAGAACATGAAGATGAATCGTGTGGTTTTGGTCCTGGGCTTCGTCCTGATCATGGCGCTCTACTCAGACGCTCAGCGTGAGTTTATTATATACTTTTTAATGTGTCGTTAACATTAGTTGTATATGTAGTTTAGATAAATATACAATATATATCACACACACACACACACACACACACGTTTATAGTTCTATTTGGTATTTATTAGGTATTACCTCATGTACAGTACATTTAAAGTGACTTATATAGGATACGGACTTGATAAATGACTACTCAGTGTATATACTGTAACGCGACTATGATTAAAGTTGTCCTACATGTGATATAAAACATAAAACACGTGTACAACTCAGTTCATCTGAGTTTTCTGTAAGAATTTGAATTGTATTAGTATTAATTAATGGTAAAATATGAGCAATACATCGTTAAAAAGAAGACTACTACTAATACTAATACTAATAATTATTATTATGATGATTATTATTATTAATAATAGTAGTAGTAGTAAGATGACATCAAAACGTGTGTCATTACCTGAAGATCTGAAGGCTGAATAATTTTTGTATGATATTTTATGCACATTTATTTTATCATTAGTTTCTATTTGATGGAAATACCTCATCTGTCTCACTCAGCTCTTGCTCCTACACATCCTGAGAGTTGCTGTTTCAACTTTTTCTCTGGCAAAATTCCTCCCGAAAAGATCCTGAAGGTTCAAAAGACAAGCTCGGACTGTCGCGAACAAGGTTTCATGTGAGTATCTGATCATTTTATTAGATGATTTAATTTATGTAAAAAAAAAGGTTTCATTTATTTTTAATGCGATGACAGTAGATAAGATCGTATCGATGTGTGTTTTTTTCAGTGTTACTACGCGTAACCACCCTGGTCTGTGTGTTGAAGAAGACCCGGCTATTAAGCAATAGGCTGCCGCAACTGAGATGCAACACACACACACACACACACCTGAATAAACTTCAAAACTTCAGCCATTTATTCACCACGTTCAACTTTGATGAAGCGTTTATTATGATGCTTAATGATGTTACTGTTGCTTAATGCAGTGTCTATTCAAATAAAGTTATAATCGCACCACTGCGTGATTTTATTAACAGAAACTTTAATGCGATGTGAGAAAATGCCTGAAAATAAAACCAGAGAATTTAAGAGAAAATCATTCTTTCATCAAGAATAAGTTTTAAGCTGAGATCGTCTGGACGATGCTACAGCCGGGAGACAAGGGAGTAAAACTGACTGCGCTCTCTGGGTGGGCGGGGCGTGCTCTCTGGGTGGGCGGGGCATACTCTGTCTATTTTATACCTTCGAGTCCTTTACCGTCAAGCATATTTCAAAACTTACTTCTTAGTCGTTTGTCCAATTCCTCTTAACCAGCTGATCCCAAGGTAATATATAGTAATATGTATAGGTATATAAAGGTAATGTATATGCTCTCGTTCTTCCTGGAAGATCCTCTGAACCTCAGTCAGATTGGACAGGGATCGAACAGCTGTCTTCGGCTCTCTACACAGATGTTCTATGGGGTTCAGGTGTGGGCTTTGGCTGGGCCAGTGAAATGTGTCCTGAAGCCGCTCCAGCATTGTCGAAGCTGTATGTTCTGAGTCGTTGTCGTGTTGAAAGGTGAACCTTCTCTTCAGTCTGAGGTTGTGTGCAAACAAGAGCAGGTTTTCTTCAATAATCTCTCTGTGTTTTGCCGTATTTATCCATTCTGACAAGTCTCCTTGTCCCTGCTGCTGGAAAGTGCCCCCAAAGCACAGTGCTGCCACCACCATGCTTCACTATATGCTTGGTTTTAGCCAGTTGATGAGCATTACGTGGTTTTTCTGTGAAATCTCACTCAACAGAGTCTTTTAAGTGACTGCCATATTCCTTTTACTCATGAGTGGCTGACTTTTTGATTTTTAATACATTTAATATATACATTTTAATTCTTTTTGTTTCTTTGTTTAAAGGCCTGTCATGGTTTTACTACACTATAGTTTTACTATATTTTCCACACAGCGTGGTCAGGAAGTCCTGAATGAAACAGGAACTGAGATACACACGTGCACACACTCAAATGCACACTGTTTACTCATTTCATATCCTTATCATCATCATCATCATAATCATAATCACACCACTGAGCGAATTACATGATTTATGATCGTTAAAATTCAGAAATGATATCTAACGGACACATGAGCAATGTCTGAAAATGAGCACATGTTGGCGAAAAATCATCCATTTTAAAAAGGTATAATTTTTTTTTTAATACAGTGGCATATCTTGATAATAGATCTATATGTAGATATATGAGTCTGCCTTGTGCACGATGCGCCCTGGGATAGGCTCCAGGTTTCCCCGTGACCCTGAAAAGGATAAAGCGGAATAGAAGATGGATGGATGTAGATATATGTATTCATGTCTATACATATCTACATTCATTGGGTATATTATCACCCATTGAGGTCATTACTCTCCACAAAGTGTTTGTTCATCAGTGGAAAGGGCCACCA
Organism: Ictalurus furcatus; assembly: GCF_023375685.1. NCBI lineage: Eukaryota > Metazoa > Chordata > Actinopteri > Siluriformes > Ictaluridae > Ictalurus > Ictalurus furcatus. The sequence continues at coordinate 1,492,653 of NC_071262.1, forward strand.
TTAAGTCGATATTATTTTCTGGGGTGAAAAAATTCACCTTTCACCAAATGAGCTGAAGTCAGTAATTTTACAACTACAAAGTGACTCATATAGCAATTATACTTCATAGAATACTTACAAATACATACAAAATACTACTCAGCATAATATATTTTACACCAGCTCTAACAGGACTCGTATTTTGAAACGTCTTTATCCGGAACTTTCGCCTCCTGAGGTTAAGTAGAAGGGTTGCCACGTCCGTGATTTCCACGCACAATGAGGGTAGATTTGCATGTATGCAGTTCTGTACATCTACGTATAAATATTGAGTTGCTGTCTTCTGCAAGGCGAATGGGTAAGGGGGTTTTAAGCTGTACAGTAAATGTGTTACGCTATTACAGTGCTTTTCAAAGTGGGGACCGCCAGGGGGAGCCCGGGGGCCTGAAAATTTAGTGTGAAAAATAAATTCTCACTCTCAGACAACCACACACACACACACACAATCAATTCCTAATGTAATGTAATGTAAAGATGCAAGATGTAATTATTTATAAAAAGGGGGATATAGATTCAGAAGTCTGCATTTTTAATGTGTTGAAAAAGGGGGGCCTCGGTCAAATGTTAATGCCACTTGGGGGGCCTTTCCCTGGAAAAGTTTGGGAACCCCTGTGCTATTATACATGTATGTATTCTGGGTGTGATTAAAATGAAGTGAATATAGAACAATAAATGTTTCTGACCTTGACAGAAAAAGTATATTTACCACTATCTGATAAATGTTTTATACCACTGCTGAATTTATTTTCAAATCTGATTGGTCAGAAAATTGGTGTTGATTCATTTTCTATAACCGCAGCTCTGACAGTTTTCACAGGTTTATATTCATGAACTCGTTCTAACATGTTCGTGGTAGTTTCTGAAGGAACTACTTGGATGAAGAATGCTGCAATCTGATTGGACAGAAGGTGTGCATTATATTCGTAGTAGTTCCGGCTGTAACGGGAGTGATCGATTCATATTAATGAACTCGTACTGATACGTCATTGTTTGTACTGTTTCTAACAGCTCATACACAGGGACATGTACGGCTGATGCTCGACATCATCGAAGATTTCCACAACATTAAACATTCACTGTAAACCATTCAAATGTGTGGCGTTTTAAACATTAATAAATGAAATATTATCGTTGGTCAATCTCTGTGGTATAAATAGAATAACACACTCCAGACCATGCTGTTATGCGAAAATAATGCATTTTAATAATGGTGGTGGCATCACGGGATATATGCACGTTACTTTTGTATAACAGCACGGTCTGTCGTCTGTTACTTCTTACATAATATATTTTCCATCCATCTATTTTCTGTACCGCTTATCCTACACAGGCCCGCGTGGAGTCTGGAGCCCATCCCGGGGGGACACTTTGGATGGCACAATCGCACACACATTCACACACTATGGACAATTTGGAAATGGCAGTTAGTCTACAATGCATGTCTTTGGACTGGCGGAAGAAACCGGAGTACCCGGAGGAAAGCCCCGAAGCACGGGGAGAACATTCAAGCTCTGAGAACATGTGCAGCCACATATCCACTACAAATATAAAATATATAATCGTGCCGACGTATTTGTTTTTTTAGAAACCAACATTTTATTTACAAAAAATACTTTTTTTAAACAGACGATTCGGAGGGAAATATTCCGAAAAGCAGCCGATAAGAGTCCGGCGTAACTCCTTTAATACTCTTTAAAAATCATCTCGGGGAAATTCCTCAAGAAATCCGTTGAGAAAATGACAAGAATACATTTCTGGATATTCTAGGCGAAAATTTTTTTTTAGTCTAACTTTTTTTTTAACATGATAAAATACTCAATTATTTTAATTTATTTATTTATTTTTATCACAACATAATACCCATAGTTCCATTTGTGTTATTCCAGAGGTTCGATGACTTTATTATTATTATTATAAAATGTGGAGGAGCAAATAAATAAAGAATGAGTGTGTCTAAACTTTTGACCGGTAGTGTAAATTTTTTATAGTTTTAATATACAATAGTTTATTCCGTACTTGTATTATGTTAATTTGTACTTTTTAAACAACTGGGGTGAAAAAAACACTAACTTTGGGGATTTTTGTTCCGCATATTTGGCAACCCTGTAAGAGACGGCCCAGAGCCTGCAGTGAACCTGTCGCTCCTGTTAGTGAGGGACCGGGGCGTTGCATTGTATGCAGGTCCTGTCGCGGTTTCCACACAGAGATGGCCGAATATAGCCACACGGGTATATTAACGGCTCTGTTGCTGTTTACGGCCGTGACGGTGAGAGATATTTATCTTGGCCGGACTGCGACGGAGCAGCTGGAGCAGCAGGCCGCGAAGAGCAGCATGGCCTCCAACGGCTTCCCGGAGCCGGAGAGCAGCTCACCCAGGCAGAACAAACCCAAATTCTACACAGGACCGGTGCTGAAGTTCCAGTACTGGTGAGAGCATTCTACTATCCTCAGTTTTCTGTTTGTCGGTCTGCCTTTAATGTACTGAATAGTTAAATATTTTAAATAGAAACTCAGGGTGTCAAAAGCTAATTAACATTGCCAGTAGAAATGGACGTTGTGTCCCCAATGGCTCTCCGTGTAATCTATGACACTCCGTAGCGTATAGACGCCATTGTTTTCTTCCTGTTACAGGAAGTAGGAAGGGAGCCATTACGCACGCTCTTACGTGTACGCTAGGAAGAGCGTACAGTACGCGGGACGCAGATGTCGTCATCAGCGGAGTAACTGCAGGTCGCGCATGCGCATAAAATTCTTTTGCACTACTTAGTCGTTCCACAAGGTGGCAACAGTGACCCAGGGCCGTTGATTCTCAAGGTAGTCGAAGAAAAAAAAACGGACGAGACGGAAACTTTCTTTTCTGGTTGAGTGGTCGCACAGACCATCTTATCTTTCTCTTTCTTTGTTATTTTCATTTCTTCTTCCTCTAGTAACAAGTGAAGTAGCATGTCCTTCTCCTCCATTGTTCTCATGTTGTTGTGATTCTTCTTCGTTGTTGTCCTTCACACCAGAAGACCTGCTTTACCGCTCTATACTGACTCTTGTAGGCCAGGAGGGGTAGTGCAAGTTGTCGTAATGCGCATGCGTCGGAGTATATTTTGAAACGCTATGCGTAAGCGTTATAAAACCCGGAAGTATACTTTGGGGTAGTGATAGGGGTAGCAGGGGTAATGATAAATTAGTAGGTCAGGCTTACAAAAAAAAAAAAAAAAAAGAACACGCAAAAGATAGTGAATGTAATGTTGTAAATGTGCTTTGTAATGACATAATGTTGACATCTTGGTGTTTGTTTGTTTGTTTGTTTTCAGTATTTCCTGAGGGTACAGTAAGGTGTTCCAGGAGTACTCCCGGTCTATCAGCCAGCTGTACCCGGACATCCGAATCGAGGGAGGAAATTACCCTCCCAAACTCCTCAACAAGTCAGTTCCCTCTCCCAAAGTGCACTCTGTTGCATAAAAGTCGAATTTATTTTATTCCTTACTTGTAAATAACAAAATAACCCGGAAGAGATGTGGAACGTGGGTTAAACCGTGGCCTGAGCAAAAGTTTATTAAGTCACGGAGAAAACCCGTTTGGAAAACGGTACTCCGGTCCGGAATGCTTGTTTGTGTTTAGATGCGCCTCCTGTCAGTCAGCCATTTTATAGACACTATGCAGGACACCTGAGATCCTGGGGGTGGGGCTTCATGAACATGGGCGGGAATCAATCAAATGTCCAACCCACTTAATCTTTAGAGACCTAATCTTGAAAAAAAATATATATACCATTTTAAATGCATTAAGTAAGCACACTCGCACACCACGGACAATTTAGAAATGGAAATCAGCCCACAACACACGTCTTTAGACTGGGAGAGGAAACCGGAGTGCCCAGAGGGAAACCCCCGAAGCAAGGGACGCATAGAACACGCGAACTCCGTGCACACAGGGTGGAGACGGGATTCAAATCCCCAACCCTAGAGGCGCGAAGCAAATGTTCTAACCACAAATCCAGCGTGCCCCACCTCGCACCTGAATGTTCAGGTTACAGCTCTATAAACATGCAACAGACTTCCCCTCATAATGATTTAAGAGGATGTTGGGCTTGTGTTTTTTAAATGCTGTAAAAATACAAGAGGCCAATCCAAATACAAACACGTTCTGGACCGAACAGAAGGTTTCCAAACTGGTGGTGGTGGTGGTGGTGTTGTTTTTCTCCAGCTACATTATACACTTGCTCTCAGGCAGTAGTTTAAAACTGTTATATTTTATAATTCCAACCTAATTTCTCACATTATTTGTACTAGTCAGAACGTGGTGGATTTGTCCTTGATCTCGCAGTACACGTACGCACCGTGTACATGTTTTACACGTCGCTCCTCTGCCTTTGATTTCCCATAGATACATTGCAAATTTCATCTCCTACTTTAAACTGCTCGCCATTGCCCTGATCGTCACGGGACAGAATCCTTTCCAAATGCTTGGAACGGACACGCCAAGAGTTTGGTCCTGGGGTCAAGAAAATAAGGTAAGAGACGCCTCGTTCCAAGATACGGAACGATCGTCGTGTTTGTTTTTATGTCTTTCTGTAAAGCCTGTTCTGATAAACGTGAAGAACGTCGAGGCTAAGAACGGCACACGTGTGCAAGCCGAGAGATCATATACATGTTATTATAACGCCTGTACGTGTAGTAGTTCACGTTATTGTTATGAAAACGTGTCGGACACGTCCTCGGTAAACGTGTCGGACTGTTGTGTTTGAAGACATGCTTACGTCTTACGCTCGTGTCATTTTTCTTTCTCTTTCAGATATTCTCATGTCTCATGGTGTTTTTCCTCAGTAACATGTTGGAGACCCAGTTCCTGTCTACAGGAGCATTTGAAATAACGTTAAATGGTATTTTTATTTATTTTTATTAACTTTTCATGTTTCTGAAAGGGTATTATTATTATTATTATTATTTATACTACAGTTCTGAACATTACTCCAATCATTCTTTATGTACGTTACTGGATGGAAAGATTAAGCTTGTGTTTAAAACAATATAATTGTTATTTACAGTTATATTTAGGACACCTGCAGTTTATAGCGACGTAAACATTCGACTTCTTGCATCCTAATGACGTCTTTGCCTTATTTCCGTAACGAATCAAGCACGACATGGCGCGCTGTTACAGGAAAAGCATCAACCATGGGACCTGACACAACGCTTTTACCATCCTAAAGTTGATTATTTTCCAATAACACAACGTCCTGAAGTGTTGTATCGCCCTTACACTACAGCTGCTGTTAGCAATTCCTCTTTTTAAAAAAAAAAAGATAATAATTAAATAACGAACATCACTTCATATACTTCGAAATTTTTTTTAAATCAGTTTGGATTTACGTTTAATTTTATGGAAGGTTTCCGTTATCTCTATTGTTTTAGCTGCTATAAATAGTCTTTTTTTTTGTATCTTTTATTTCTTGAAGTTAATAAGATGTAAAAATGCAGCTCATGTTACTGAGAAGCCAGAACTATTAAATAAATATCTCGGTAACGCGTTAATATAAGATCGAACACCCGCAGCCGACGCTACTTTCAGACCTGCTGTTCTAGAGGACTAACCAACACCCCACACTCTGTCCTGTTTGTAGACGTTCCCATTTGGTCAAAGCTGCAGTCAGGGTATGTACCGAACATCCAGGAGCTCTTCCAGATCCTGGACAACCACCTCAAGATGAATCGGGTCGACAACCTCAAATTCGCCTCGGCGTAGCACTGCTGTTCAAGCTGAGAGAGACAGAGAGAGAGGCAAGTGTTAAAGGCATTCGACCGAGGCCTGCTTCCTGTTTATCAGCACACGCTGAAGATGTTTTTCCTGATATCACGATCGACTCAATAAGGCTGACGTTACGTATGACGCGTAACGACGTGTGCGCTCGCACTGTTTACATGTTGGACCGGGATCGGGTGCATTACACCTGTATCCTCTAGAGGGCGGATCAGAGCCGAATTATCTCTCTTCCATGTCAAACTGTGTGTGTGTGTGTGTGTGTGTGTGTGTGTGTGTGTGTGTGTGTGTGTGTGTGTGTGTGTGTGAGAGAGAGAGAGGGAGAGAGAGAGAGAGAAGGTTTTTGAGGATCGGGTGACATACTTCCAAATTCCAAACAGTGGTCCAGTTGTGGACGACCTCAGTCTATAATATCCTGATAATGAACAGGAACATGACCGTGAAGATGAGACGGACTGAAACACATTGATATTGATTTAAAAAAAAAAGGATTTATTTTTAACAATCTGTTTACATAACCTCTTAGGTTATCGTTTCTATCAGCACCCCAACATCACCACCTTCAACAAGCACTTAATTTAAAAAAAAAAAAAAACACCACGTGGATGTAAACGTCACTATAGAAGTGACACAAGCCTTAATTCTTATGTCTTTTCTTCCACGTGCAGGTCTCTGGAGCTGTTTTTCTGGACAGAGGGACCGTGGACTGTGGCTTAATGAAGGCCTGTACTGCAAACAGCTTGCTGTGGGTGCAGACTGGATGTTCCTGCCACCACACACACTTCCTCTAGCCAGCGACACACTCCTCCAGACTCGCTTCCATCTCTACCGGGCAGCGTGCTATATCTGCATCCGTAGTGTGAAAGTCCTTCATGAACCCGACGCACTAAACTTTTATTTTACCGATGCTGAAATTTAGAGATATATGAGCAAATATGACCAAATCACGTTGGGGTCAGGAAAGTGTCATGAAATGCCGCACATGTTTGGATGATGTTGGATAAGTTTGCTGTGCGGCGCTGCTGTAAAACTGTAATTATGTACACAGGTTGTTTCACATATCTATGTAAAACTGATTTTTCCGGGTAAAGGAAATGTTCGTGCTGATGTGCAATTCGTTTACTTAACGCTCCACTTCGGTTAGATTCATCAGGAGGTGTAATTCCACGTCCCTTTGGCAGAGCTGATGAGGACGTGGTTTTAGGGGGGAACACGTTATCTATCGGGGTCTGCGGGTTCATCCTTCCTCTTAATTCTTCAGGCTTTTTGTAGCAATGTCGAGCTGCCTGTTTAGAAAGGTCTTCAGAGTGAACCACCGTCTTAATCAGAACAGTTGCACATCACAGGTTAGATAGAAATGGTACTTTTGATTTCCACAATCTCTCCGTTTCACTCCTAATAGGTGAGCTAATGAGAAACCTCTTCTCTTTTAATCTATCTTATTCATGAAATTGTAACCTAGGGGACATTTTGATGGACTTTAGCTCGAGAAGAATGGAAATTTTACCGTCGTTTCAGAAGAATAAAGAATGATAAAAATCGACCGCTTGTGCATTGATTTTAATGAATACAGTACAGCGTCTGCTTTTCGGAATACTTTGCTCCGAGTCGTCTGTTTCAAACAATATATTTTTTTTGGAAATAAAATGTTATTCATGTCATCAAAAGGTTTTTAATATCACGAGAAACATTTCAGTCGAGTGTCCACAAACTTTTGACTGGTAGTGTGTGTATATATATTTTTTTCAGATAGCCTTGTAAGTACACCTTTATTGAAATCGTTCCCATGGCTGGATCTGGAAGCCGTCCCAAGGTTGCGATGGACTTTAACAGGAAACGTGGCGAACACTTCTCTCACACACACACACACACACACACACACACACACACACACGACACTGCTGCCGAACTTATTAACAAATTCAGAAAGACTGGAAGTGTTGCGATCTAAACTAGAAGTGGACATCCATGAGTGACGTGGTGCTGGCAGACATGGTCCCCTACATATGGAGACACCCTGTATAATGCTTTTTAATAATAAGAACCCCATAATTCTCACAGCTTGATTCTGAGCAGCGTAATATTACCCTTGAATGTGTTATAAAGCACACGTGGGAGTTCGGTATCCGGGTCTCTTGCCATATTAACACTGATTGCTTTAGCTAGTCTGATAAGCACACAGCTTCTGCTGCAAAACTCACTGGGTACTACATCCCTTCTCAGATTACTCGCAAATTGGTCTGTAATAGAATCGAAGCTGTTGTTTCTGTTTTGTGAGGTCACAAACATGAGCTTGTTTAATTTCAGGAGGTTTTTTTCATTGCAAACTGCACAATGTGTTTAGTTAACTCCTATAATAAACTCCCCCCCTCCCTCATAATATCAGATATTGTACCTTTTTTCTCAAAATATTGTGACACTTTTCTTGATATATTAACATTTTTCTCAAAATATTGCAATTTTTTTCCTCATAAAATCAGATATCCCTCTTTTCCTCCATATATTATGACTTTATTCTAGAAATATTGGACATTTTTCTCGTAATATCAGATAATATGCCTATTTACCTCTATATATTATATGAAATATTACAACTTTATTTTCTAAATCTCATTTTTATTTTTCAAACCGCGGCTTTAGTAACAAACCCACAGGAAATAACCCAGTGTAAATCCTCCACACCGATAGATGTCAGTGTGCACTGTACGACTTCTTCGTCATATATATGGCTGCATCCTAAACGGCCGATACATTGGTCACGCAGTGCACTATACACGGTTCGGAACCTATTGTATTACACCCTAAATAGTGCATAGGGAAGGTGCATAGGCTGCGTTTGTAACTCTACACCTACGTTGATTTTTGAAACAGAAGCTAGCTTGGCTTGTCGATGATTTTTACAGTATGTTGAAGAGAGAACTTGATATTTCTTGTCATTTTATCCATAGTCTTCTTTTACTTCATATTTGACCAAGGATGTTTAAAACAAAATGGAGGGTTAATTTTGCGGATTAAAAAAAAAACAAACCAAACAAACAACAAAACAAACGAGGAAGCAACACAAAGCTGTGCAGGCTAACATCTTAGCTTAGCTTAGTTTAGCTTAGCCGGAAATCTATTATTGTTCACTGTTTAACAGGAAGTCAGCTCTACAGCGTTGTTTTATATTCAGTTTAATGTCGGAGGTTATATAATTGAAAAAAGAAACGAGGTTAGCTCAGTTGACACCGCTAGCATCCTGGGTGTATTCTCGGCGCATATTCAGCTACCCTGCTAACATGTAGCTAACTTTTATATAATCTAATATGAAGCTCGGTGTGTCGTGCTAAACCAGGGGTTTACAGTACACCTATAATCCAGGTGTACACCAGCACGGCTTGAAATATCATGGCTTATGTCAATGAGATGCTTTTAATAGCTAATAAACACGACTCGCTTGTATAGTGTAAATCTCAGTGCCACTTGTTTTTCTTCCAGTTGGTGTATTGGAAACTTTGGCCGTCTTTGATAGCGTCAATGAACATTCATTTCCCCTCAACGTGCTAAGACCTTCTTGTCAAATCAATAATGAGCAGCGCGGTGAGTGACGGCTTTGCCCTTTTGTTACCCACGTGATCTGAAGGCATCCATCCACGTGACTTGCACTGATTACATTTAAACCGTGCACGTGGGCTGGGGTCTCCCTTTGCTTACCTGTGTTGTCTCACCTGTCTTATCTGCTAACCCAACTCAAACGCTGCTTTTATTTATTTTTTAAACGTTCTGTTGTAGACTCAGAGGAAAAGACGGACGACTTCCACTTCGTGTTCACGACGCAACAGCAAAAGAAGCAGGACACAAATGTCTCAGGCCTCGATGGAGACCATCGATGTTCTAGAAAGCGACAGGTTAAGCAGTGAGTTTACAGAAGTTTCTACAGGTGTGATAATGTGCTGGTTTGTTGGTACCACCTACAGTAAGTGTACAATCCAAAGACCTGTGGTGTGTCTCAACCAGTTTCCCTAGCTCCCTAGGCCGAGAACCAGTATATCGTGTACACGAGTTTGGGCACTGGTAAGGACCCTGGCTCACTGCACACTGGGACACTGATGACTCAACTTCCTGTGACATGGCTATGTACTCCCGTTGTAAAGCATCCCTGAAAAGTCAGGTGTAAACTTGTTCGCTTGAAGTCATGGTACTTCAAGCAGGATTGTGAAGTAGCTAGTGGATTTTATTTATTTAAAAAGTGAAAAGCTGCTGCTACGTGATGGACTGGATGAGTGTGTGAACCAGCGGGGTTAAAGGTGTTTGTATTCAAATGGCATTGTGTGGAATGCTCTGAAATGTCATGATGATGATGCACTGTTAAAACGCAGGGCCTTGTATGGTAGGCATTCAACATGAGCAGAGTTTAAAAGCCTGTATAATTATTTACATTTACCAGCAGATTAACCGATTAGTGTCAAGGTCACAAAGGTCAAATGTCTGGAATGTGTAGATGTTCTTTGCATACTTACTACTTCAGTAGCTTTCATCATGTCTGAACTGTATCTTCAGAGTATTTCTGGCATGCAAATTGGTAACAGGGAGGGCTACACTTGTTTTTATTAGGTTTTCATGTCTGGATGCTGCCTTTATTCCAGATCATTACCTATTAACCCAATAAAAATGTGCAGCTCAGTGTGTGTTGGGTATTGGGTCAACTCTTACGACCCCTTCTACCTTTTCTTTTCCTAGGTGAAGAGGTAGTAGACTTAACCTGTGAAGGGTCCGAGCCGGCTGTGGTTGATCTCACGAATAATGACTCGGTTGTGGTGAGTTGTTTGCTCTTTAACAAGAAAAGATTCATGATTTTATTTTGTGTTTTCTATTAAAATGAATTTTTTTCTTCTTTTTTTTTTTTTAATTGAATGCTTGTTCCCTCCTTCTCCTGTTTAATCATTCTGATCACCGTGTGAAACCCAGCTTGTGGATGATGGTAATTAATCTCCTTGTTTTTATTATTATTATTTTATATCTTTCTAAAAACTGCTATTCAGACATCTTGCCCAGATAAATGAGTAGATGAAACGCAGTATTCAGATTGACGGACTTGTTTTATGCAACATTCGATTGGGTTTTTATCTTGGTGTGTGTGTGTGTGTGTGTGTGTGTGTGTGTGTGTGTGTGTATATATACTGCTTTTTGTCTTGTCATGTCATTCAGTCATGTGGTGATGAGAATTAGTCACACGGTGTTGTTGCTTTGGAAGGTGCGCAGAGCAGACGTACGCAGGGCCCGGAGAGTTACGTGCTGAGCAGCGATGACGAGGAAGAGCCGAGTCAAAGTCTCAGTCCGGCTCTCCTGTCGTCGCTACACGCGAGCGCAAGAGCCAGGTAAACCTCGCCACGTCAGGACTTTAAAAATGTGTTTGTTTTTTTTTTCTTTAAACCTCTGGTGCTTGTGTTCTACTTTTCGTCTTTTCTTTGAAATGATTAGAGCCTCTGTCTTTTTGGCTTCACCTTCATTCGCCTTGGAGGAAACGGTCAATTTGAAAAAACGTAAAGGATAAAAAGCATGGTTTTGTGTGCCCTTGTACAGGTCTACACCTGGAGCGGTTAGCTGCCCTGTGTGCATGGATGCTTATGCAGAGGTAAAAATGACCAAAGTCAAGTGAACCACACCAGGGTTTTTCCATTCAGCTGTCTCTTATGGGTTTTTAAAAAAATTTTTTTTTTTTAATGGCATAATTAAATGTTGCTTGAGGTAGTATTTTCTATAGGCGTAAATAAAGGGAAAATAAAATAGCAATGGAAACATTTTATTTAATTTTTTTTTCAAGTACATGATTATTGTAAATACAAGTATCCAACCGTTTCCTAATCCTCATGCTACTGGATTAAAATAGCATACTTTAAATACTTTAGGTTATTTTAATAATAGTAGGTCTCAGATTCGAGGCTTGGCTTTTGGGGGGGGGGGTGGGGGGATAGTTTGAGAGCATAGTGTTTTTGTGGAATTTTAAAAATGAACAAAGATCAAAATGTTTAACAGACAATTTTTCACAGCCTTCTTTGCTCATATTTACCAAGGGTGCCAATATTAGCAGAGGGCACTGTACTGTCGAGTTTAAATAGCTTATTTTTTTATTAGGTTAACAGCATGTAGCAGATCCCTCCATCAAGAGCCTTGCGTCTATCAAAAACACATCCTCATGCTAGTTCACTAGGTCATGGACTAGGGTACCATCAAGAGCACAAGTTTTTTTTTTTTTTTTTTTTTAATTTATTTATTTTTTTTTTTGTGGCGTAAGTTTGAACCATTCGTTTTTCTTTTACTTGCATTAATTAAATATGAAAAATAAAGTGAGCCAACACAAACCCATCGATCAAGGGAAATAAAAATAAATCATTCAATTACGACTTAAGGAAATGGTGCCGTACGAGCAAATGACCGATTGGTCCGTCTTTGCATAGCCGAAAGCCCTTAACAAATGCTTGAGCTGATGGAAGATTTAGCTCTTGACTTATTATTATTCATCTTGTATATTAAATATTTTTATTGGCATAGAAGTGAGTCAAAATATCTTCCACTTCTGCCTTTCAGTCTTCACCTTGATTGTTCATTTCTTGCTCCTACTAGCGCTCACTTGTACTTTTATAGAGTTTAGTGGGTGTCGCTACATGCAAATGAGCTGTGTCAGGAGCGCACTTTCCCCGAAACATTTGTAAATACAGTGGAAAAGTTTAGTTCAGTGTGGCTTGCGCAAACATCTACATACATTAAGACTGATCAAGGAGGCCTAATGGATGAATCTAAAGCTACCAGTGGTACAAAAACTGCTTCTCACCTGAAACCTTTTTATTTTATTATTTTTTTAATATGTATATAAATCTTTTCCAGATCATTGAGAGCGGACGGCTCATGGTCTCCACCAAGTGTGGCCACCTGTTCTGCAGCCAGTGCATCCGCGACTCCCTCGCCCGGGCTCACAACTGCCCCACGTGCAGGAAGAAACTCACTTATAAGCAGTATCACCCCATCTATATCTGAGACGGAAGGGGACATTGAGGTTTCACTGTCCTGTGTAACCAGACCTGCACTCGTACAGTTTATCTGTCTCTGCCAAACTCCTTCCTAAAAGCTGGCACTGTACTGTACATCACCTGAGCTTTTTAGTATCATGCATTAGTGGGTTAATATCCACAAAGGTAAAATCTGATCAAGGACTCGGAACGAGAAAGCAGTTAAATTCTTTGTAAAGTGTTGCTCTTAATGTTACGTTCATGCACTAAAATATTGGTTCCTAGTGTGACATGTGATGTCCTTTACTGTATTTCACAGGAATCTGTAGCCAGAGCACATCTTTGTGTGTGTGTGTGTATATATATTCTTAGGATGAAGCAAAAAATAAATGCTTAAAAATGATGCACTCGGCTGCTTACTACCCAGCTCGCTGTCATTATGCCATGTAGGACACACCATGCCTGTGTTTCACCGTCAGACGGACCGAATCTACCATCTGCTTTTAGCTAATCATTGCAGTCTGTTGAAAGAATTGTGCAGTTGGTCTGTTCTTCCATGAATACATTCACTGTAAATATTTGTATGTATGACATGTACAAAGATCTAGTAAGTTAAAAGTAAGGAATGTGTAAGCTTCTTCTAATAAAAGATTACCTTGAATGCTTTCCTTGGGTCAAATAAGATGGAACTGACATCAGAACAAAATCAAGACCGGGCGTTGTTTATAAAAAACAGATTAGCCATGTCTTCCTTATTTACGGTACAGAAAGTGTGTTTATCGTCAATATCCGTCAACACTGGTGGAGTCGCTTTACAAGGGTAAATCTTGTGAAGTATTTTAAAGTGTGCCTTCCTCCCCCCCACCCCCCACCTGTAATACTAAACTTCAATAAATTAAATGCTGTAATATGTGGGGACGTCTTCCTGTGACAGAACACAAGTGCTAACTCCTCATGGGAATGACTAAAACGCAACATTAAGCAACAAATTAATAACCGAATTGCTAAATACACCACAAAGGTTTCAATGGGAACGCATTTACAGTGTTTCAGGGTGAACTTTTCCTTTTAAACTGTTGCCTACACCTTCAGCACTCAGTCGTGTGTCTGCTTGGAAGTTCCACAAGATGGCGGCGTGTGTTGTGGGGAAAGGAAATCGAGAGTATTCCTCTGTTAGATTCTATCGCGTGTTAGACTCACGCGTACAAAACAAGCTCCATCTGGGGTTTCTGTTAATTCTTCTGCTCTCAAGATATTACAGTCCTATTATCAATTCCTATTATTGGTATGTATTGGCGGTAATAAAAAGGATACCTCTTCTGGGAACCTTCTCCCCCCAAAACAACAGAAACCGTCAAAGAATTTCTAATGGTTTCAACTACAAATACCATTACAAACCATTATCATTATTGGTCCTTAATGGTATCCACTAGACATAACATACCACCAATAGAAGTTTAACAAATGACCAGTAGAGACAAACAGGAACCGTTACAGTTTCCATTACAATTCCCATTATAACCAGTTAAACCATTACAAGTTCTATGAGGGTTTCTATTGTTTTGTTTGTTTCAGCAGGGACATAAGCTGAGGTGTTTTGAACGATTGAGGTTGTAATTAAATCCATTCAATTCATACGAGCAATCAAACAAACAAATAATTAGAGTAATAAATATATATATATAACCTTGATAACGATGAGTGAGTTGTGATAATATAATAATAATAATAATAATAATAATAATAATAGTGCATATGTGTGTATGCTTATATAAGAGTGACATGAAGTGAAATCCAGGCTTCTAGACTAGGTCAGTGCATCATATTTCCAATAGGAAGTGATTTGGGACACGGCCATACTCTACTATCGTCTATAAATAACGTGTTTATAAATCGCAGCTCTCTGATTGGTTGAAAGTTAGGCGCGGGGCGGGGCGTCGCGCGGACTGTACAATGCAGTGTGAAGGTACGGCTCGTGCTGCTGCAGGGCTAAATAATCAGTTAAGTGTAAGTTTAGTCAGAGGAGTCCAGTGCTAAGTCTTATTGTTTATTTAGTTGGAGTTTGGTTTAGTCGGAGTGTTGGGAGTTATCTCAGTAAAGAACTAAAGGTTTGTCAGGAGCAGACAGAGCGAAAGTAGAACAAATCTCTGGTCAAATCTCCAGAACCGAACTGCAGGCTTGTCGCCTCCGGTTACCGTGCGCGCGAGACTGACTGACAGCCAAAAATATCCCTCAGCGCCTGGTTTATTTACATATAACGTTCATTTAATTGCAAAAAAAAAAAAAGAAAAAAAATTGATAAAAGTGTTTATTCCGTTGGTGCTCAGGCAGAAAAAGAAGCAGTTTGGATTGTTTTTGTGACTTGGATTTTGGATACTTCAGAATAAACAGGACCTTTCATTTGCCTGGAAAGATGTGAGCCTGAGAGCTGATCAGGAATAAATTCTGAATAAATTCTCTCAACACTTGGTAAGTCTTTATATATATATATATATATTATTTTCTTCTTTTTAAAAAAAAACAAAAAAAACATTCTTTTTGCATTAGAAATATTAGTTTTGAATAGTTTTTTTCATGACGAAAGTAAACAAACCTACTGGAGGTTAGTCTTCACATTGGTGTTGCTCATGTCTAATCCCAGAATCAGTGGAAAACTTATTATAATAACAATATGTAATAATGTTACAGTATTATAGCTCTTTTTTTGTTTGTTTTTAAAGGGCTTCTTGACTCAACTCCAAAGTAAAAATCTGTTACAAGTTATCTCTTTTTTTCTTTTTTTTTTAAAAAAAACAAACAAACAAACAAAAAAAACTTTGCCCTGCATTAACAAGAAGATTTTCTTTACTCACTGAAAATATGTTCATACTTTTCTTTTTCTTTTCCCTCTCTCTCTCTCTTTCTCTCGGACAGATTCAAGAAGCCTTTCCTACAGACATCATGGAGCTTCTGTGGATCGTTCTCGCTCTTCTCGACGTTATTTACATGACTAATTGTGCTCGAGGTGAGTGAAAAAGCATTTCTAGACGGTCTAGATCGACACATCGAGAATAAGGACGTCTAGGAGTCGACGTCCAGAGAGTTTTAAAAACGCTTAACGCTTAACACGGAGTAGGATTTGGACTTTCTCGAATTCGTGAATACGAAAGCAAGTTTATGTTAACGCGTTACGTGGGTCCGGTCGTGTTTCTGAGAGAACGCGGTGTGAACATTGTCACATGTGACCGTCGGGCGTTTCTGAAGTATTGTCGAGGTAAAGATGAACGGAAAATCCTGGATAAGGAGAAATATTCTGATCATCATCATCGTATTAAACACTAAATACTCGACGTAAATGTGAGAAGGTAAGTTTAGATCGAATCGAGCGTTCTTTAATCCCGAGAGTAAAAGTAATAAAACGTCGTCTTCCTTTTTTACGCAAGATTTACGCTCCCTTCCTGTCATATAGTCAGTAGTCTAAAATAAACTGCGCTGTATAGTCAAGTAGAGCGGAATGAGAATTTATTTCCTGTCCCTCTTCTACCTGCATGAGGTACGTTGAAATTCAACCATGCAGGCTTCCTTGAACGTCTTTGTCTCTGGAGTTCAAGACCAGGTTTGGAGCTGAGAGGCCTTCAAAGGTCCTCACTGGCTTTGTTTCACAGAATGCGATCCTCTCACATTAGCCAGTCTCCGGCCTTCCTCCCTTTTTTTTTCTTCTTCTCTCCTTCCTTGAAACGAGCCATCGTTTCCATTTAGTGGTGGCTGAACGCAGGCCGAGGCTCCTGATGGGGAGATAGCACAGCTCAGTGACTCCACTCCGTCAGGGCTGCAGGTGAAGCGTGAGCAGCCGAGTCGCTCTCTCGCTCCCTCTTTTTTTTTTTTTTTTTTTTTTTTGCCCTTAGCATACGTCTCAGACTCAACAGTGAGGAAGGAGGGGGAGGCCAGAGGAAAGGACGGAAAGAGAGCGAGAGCAAAAGAATCCGAGCAGATCGGATCTGCGTCTCAGAACAATGTGGCATTCACGGTCGCAGGGCCGCAGTCTTCACGGAGATGCGTCTCCTAAAGTAAACAAAAATGTCACAAGCAATGCGATTAGATGTAGCAGTTATGTTCGTTTACCACAGGTTTTGGACAGATAGGCTCGCGAATCAGCAGCGACTTGTTGCCTGGATCGTATCGGAGCATGTACCTGTAGGCACGTGGGAAAAAGGGAAAGGGAAAAAGAAGCAAACGGACAAAAGTCTGACTTTATCGTGTATGACTTCAAGCAGTCATCAGATGTTAGAAATCGGACGTCGCCGCAATCTGGTGCGATTTGATACTTTTCACAGTTTCGTCATTTTTCCCCGCGAATTCTCACATCGTCAAACGGCGGATTTCAGAACGCGGCGTTTCCAAATCGGGTCACGACGCCTAAGCAAACAATTTATTTATTGATACGGTCCAATAAAGCCGGTATATTAGACCTATATACCGTAGAACGGTTCTCATATCGTACAGATGGACACATCACTAGCTCGGGCGCCCGGGATAAGCAGATTTAGCGTCTGGGCTGCTTGTTTTTATTTATTTATTTATTTATTTATTTATTGAAACAAGAAATCGTAAAAAAAGCTTTACTTCTTATTGACTAGCAAAACAAACGTTTTGATTGGGCATGCCGTTCTATTGAATATCGCTTCACCTCAGCGGTGTAATTATAGTGTGAGCTCCTCGTTCTGAATCTCACCGCTTGTTGGACTACACACATCATCCGGCAAGGTCACGAGTTCAGATCCCGAGCTACCCAAGCTAGATCTGAATTAATGCGCACGACTAGCTCACCATGTGTTCTTATATAATATTGGCGACCATTTTAGTGGGCTAGCTAAATCTCTTCACGATTCATATTCTTTAGAACGTAATAGAATACAAGAGCGGTCAAATAAATGTTGTATTATTAAATACTTTTTTTTTTTTTTTTTTGCTAGCCCACTAGGCAAGTGGAAGCTCCAGTGTTCTGCCCAGTTCGTCTCATTCAGAATCTCATTCCCTAGGCTAAAAATTGGTTTGCTAACACAATGTAATAAGGTACAGAGAGCTAGTTGGATAGTGTAGTGACTCGGTTGCTTAGTGACCATGAACACTTGTTCTGTCGAGCATCGTCGCCAAGGTTTTTATTACGTTATTAATTTATTTTTGTTGTTGCCGCTACACGAACACTGATGCACATCGTTTCAGATGACTAACATTTTCCGTTAGCTCTCGGCTCCCGTAGACTTCAGCTTACGCAACGCTTCCGGACCCGAGCATCTCCTGACTCCATCCACTCGCTGTTCCTGCTAGCGTGAGTTTGTGCGCGCAGCGTGTATCCAAATCCCAACTGAGTCACGTTTTGGCCAAACATACCAGAAGCTTGTTTAAAAGTCCCACGTGGAGTTTAAGCAATTTGTTCACACAGCAATAAAGCGAGCGTCATCTCAAAGCAAAGTTTGTAAGACGAGAGAAGTTTAGAACTGTTTGTGTCCTGTGGATTTGAATCCAGCTGAGCTTGCCCGTGTCGCGCGGAGTGTCGCCGCGAATCGTTTACAGCCCAGTTTCCCAACAGAAAGAGCAGAGGTGAGAAATGGAGAGAGAGAGATACCGAGCGCGTTCGAAGGCGCCGTTTCGGTTTGTTTACGCTGATCTCGACCACCCTTGAAGCGAACGTTTTAAGGAGGTACAAATCACAGGCTTAGCAAAACACTCGATCCAATCAGTGAACTTTCATGAAAGTCATGTAAGACACGATTAAACGCCACGGGGGGGAAAAAAACGAGAATTACAAAGAATGAATACGAATAAATAAATAGAGTAAAAAGGTGAAAGCTTGACCGAGAGCTAGACGTTTGTTCACCCCATGTTTCCAACTCTCTCGCTTTCCCTCCCTCTTCCTCTCCCCTCTTTGGCTGTTTATCACTAGTGAAAAGCCAGGGGTGGGGGTTGGGGGGCGGGGGGTTCATTTAAGCGTGTTTAAGATACATGGTGTCACAGTTGGCAGCCCTCATTTATCTCCAGAGCTTTTACTTTAAGGTCTTAAGTTTGTCAAAACAGCGTGATCTCGAAAGCCGACTGTTAACGATTGCGCTTTTTTTTTTCTTCCCCTTCTTTTCTTTTCAATTTTTCACTTCTGGTCTGATGTAGTAGTGACTCGTCTCAGTCTGTTAACGTTGTCACAGTGTAGAACCTTACACCCTAGTAAATGATTAACGGAGCGGTTCGTCACCATAAATTCACCAGTAACGAATTAAAAAAAAAAAAAACGTAGCTTAGAAATAATATAGAATTAACTACAGGTTTTTTTTTTTTTTTTTTTTAAGAAAGAGTGCGTTAATAGTGGTCACCTGTTACTCTGACCAGTCTCGCAACACTAAGCACTAAGGAAATCACCTCTGTGTAATGTAAACGAGCAAAAGTAGAGCGCGTCAGGATCCCCCGGTATGACCAGGAAGTTGAGAGAAAACTGAGGAAGAACTCTCGTTAAGTGGACCCAATAAAGCAGTTATAGAGAGGCCAGATGCTGTTTACATAAGAGCTATGTTCATGGCACCTAGTCTCATTAGCAATAGACTGCAAGGGACATTCTTCCGTAATGAAGCGGAAAAACATTAACAGATAGAAATCTGGTTTGCTGCACGAAGGAAATGTTGCCGTGAAGCACCGTGAAAGAGCAAACCACTGCAGATGAACCAGATAAGACGACGAAGATTATGAGTTTGGGAAGTCATTTGGAATAAATGTAATCGTAGGCCAGGTGGGGCACGGGGTTTAAGCAAGCGTTAAAAGAGAGTCTGAGTGGAAGCGATAGGAGGAGAGACGCATGGCGGCTCGCGCTTTTGATGGATGACGGAGGTCCGTCAGGTCTCCTGAACAGACGAAGGCTTCCTCCACCGGCCTGGTCGCCTTGTGATGGCATGATGCTGGTACGGGATCATGTTGCTGTGTGGGGGAGGTTCTGTCTCGAAAGAAAGACAGACCGCTCGACAGAATCAGTCCGTACAGGAGGTTTTATATCGTGATTGTTGCGCAAAACTTTTTTTTTTTTTTTTTTCGCTCCATTTGGCGATATCGCAATTCCAGGAAATTGTTCGCAGCGACGAGACTTTTTTATTTATTTATTTATTTATTTATTTATTTTTAAGCTGTACTCGTGTTCGACGCACGTGATTCGACGAGACGTCTCGGCCCGAGTCTGCGAAAAATCCTGCGGTAATTTAATTAATAAATAAACAAACAAACAAATAAATAAATAAATCGCAAGCTCGTCCGAATGTATCGAGGAGTTCGCTCGGTTTCGCGTTTGTTTCTGCGAACATTTTTTTTTTTTTTTTTTTTTTTTTTTTTTTACAACCATTCAGCTTAATTTTCACAAAGTTGATGGAGAAGCCAGAAAGTAGAGTGAAACAAATGGTGTTAAATAAATAAATAAATAGATAGATAGATAGATAGATAGATAGATAAACGGACAAACGAGCAAACGGGAAACAAGAAAGAACGAAAGCAACAAACGGTTCTAAATACACAACTGGGAGTAAGTCAATAATAAAGCAATGACCGTAACTGGATATGAATACGTAAATAAATAACCATATAAACAAACCAACGATCAAAGCAAAACTTTATAGACCAAAGCTTTTCCATATGAGAGAATCATACAGCAGTTTCTCAGCTCTTACTCTCAAACGTTCCTCTCCCTCGATCCCTATCTCTCCCTCCCTCCCTCCCTCCCTCCCTCCCTCATTTGCTCTCCATTCTTTACCAGTGTACAGGAATTGCTGTTAAGCCCTGACCCGTCAATGGCTCATTGTTGTGAGCTGGTGGTCTGTGTTTGTCCAGTCCTCTGCAGAAGAGGTCACGGGTCAGAGCGGACGACCAGAGAGTGGGCCAGGTTAGGTCACATGCCTGACCTCTCACCAGAGGTCTTACAATAACATGTCAGATCTCCCCTGGTGTACGCCTGTGTGTCCTGGTTTTTCCGATATCGCCGTCTTCCTTCCGCCATTCTCTGGCTCTTTCGCGTCCGCCTCCCGCCCCCGCGCTCCCAGCTGTTCGTTTGGGTGAGATGCAGACGAGATGTTGAAAAGGCACGGTCCAACTGGAGACAGCTTTTCTTGTTTTCTTTGGGATTTGGCATGTCAGTTTGTGTCGAGGCCTGCTCGCCTCCAACAGCTGTGTGTATGTCATGTGTTGGTGGAGTGCTCACGAGCAGCGAGAGAGCGAATGCCACACCAGCCTCAAACAAAACAAGGCACGCACATGATTGATGGCCTTTACCTCGTACGCTTGCTTCGCCCCCCCCCCTGGAAAGCACTCCCTGTTGCCACGTAGTCTTTCACAAAACAGTTTTGTCCTTCGCACATCATAGTCCGCGAATTCACCGAGGTTAGCGCAGATTACGAACAGGGGAGTCTGAAGTCAGAGCTTTTCTTCCAAACGCTTACAAAGGCGCAAATCAAGCGAGCTCCGCGTCTTCAAAACGTTTTCAAAATCCGCCGCAGATCCGTCAACGTTCAGCCGGAGCCCTCTTCGATTCAAGTGCGTCAAAAACGAGTACGGCTAAACATACATTCCCGACAAACCAGTTTACGCAGCAAAAAACCAACACTCTGCGATAATCCTGCGATGAGTCTTATTCGAGGACTAAGACCACTGCTCAAGGACCCGATCGGGTCGGGTTGTGCTGGGGTCTAAACTCCGTAACCCCTGAGCCGACACTTCATATTGACTTAACGTGTTGATTTTTCAACCCTAGCCCTAGACGTCATCGTTTATCAGGGATAAAGTGCAATAGCACGTTTCGGACACTACCACGGGATCCGTCGATACGGCACGCTCGTTTGGACGGCGCTGGAGAAGCTCTTACAAAGAATTCATTTAACTTTTTCCGACTCGTTTTATACGCATCACAGTAAAACATCCTGCACGCTTGTGCTTCAACTCTTTAAGAGGTATTTCAGCTTCTTTTTTTTTTTTTCATTCCCCTCCCGTGTGTTATTTCCCGCAACACACACATACCTGACTTTTGGAAACATAAACCAAAGAAAGCTACTGGCTCCAGAGCGTTACATTCCGGATGTAGCGTTTGTGCGATTCCCCTCTCGGCTATTTGCACACTTTTTTTTTTTTTTTTTCGTTCTATAAACATCGTGATGTATTCATCCATTCCAGGCATATCCTTTTCAAGGCCATAGGATGTCTGTGCATCCTCAGACTGCACGCATAGCCATGCCGATTGACCTTAATCGTGTTCACGGCGTCGGAACTACTTTCCTGCGCGCCAGGTGTTGTTTTTTTTTTTTTCTTTTCATGCATGTATACGTGTGTTAACGATGCCAAGCCACCTGCTTGTGATTGTTTTAATGGAAGTGTTTTGTCGTAATCCTTTTCTGTTTGTTTAATAGTTTTGAAGCAGGTTTGGTAATTCATTTACGTATTTATTTATTTTTACTCAGTACCTCGAGTATCAGTGGCTTCTCAGTTTTTTTTTTTTTGGGGGCGGGGGCGCGGGGGGGGTTCATCTGTCGTCCCATTGAAAAGCATAGCCAGCTGTTGAGGTCAGAGCCCAGCAGTTGGAATGTGTAAAGTGTGTGAGAGTTGTGGGAGTGGCCCGGGCCCCCGGGAATCCGACGCGATGGCAAGCATGAGTGTGAGAGCCGCGTAGATCTGGCACCGGTTCAGCTTTACCAGTCCACAAACACTGAGCTTATACCTCGGCCATGGGAAACGCACACGACACCAGAGCGGCAGCCCTCTCTGTCCTCCAGCGCCGGGAAAGAACGTTCTGGAATGAACGCGCTTGCACCTGTGGGAGTCCTCATCTGCTGCTGGCTCTAGTCCTTCTCTCATCCCCATGAAAGATCTGGCATGAGATGAGATGAGATGAGCTCTCTGCAAACACGTGCCTGTGTCAATTATACCACCTCAAATTCATTGCCCAGTAAAGCGCGACTCTGCACAGGGCTCGTGCTACACGGCTTCGCTTTGCTTCGAAATGAGGTCTCTCCGTTAGTTAAAGGGAAATAACTGTAAAGGCGGACGGCAGATCTGTGCAGCGCGAAAAGGGGCGACGTTCAGCATGTACTGACAGGTACAAGTGCTACGACGACGGATTCATTAGAGACAATCTTCCAGGATTGCTGGCCACGTGAGTGGCGCAACTTTCAATGGACACTTTGTAGGGCCTGGCCTCGGCTCTCGGGTCAGGGTATTCTTCTCCCGTGGCGCCACAGTGAATACGAGGCGAAACCGGGGGGATGGGAGGCAGGCGGAGCTCTGATGGAAGTGCTACATGTGTAATTTTATCCAGGTACCTCACGTATTCAGGGCCCCTTACGGAAAAAAAACCCCAGGGCTGTAAACGCCTACATCAACAACGTTATTGCATCGGCGTGCCGTTTTCCCGTTTCCCCCATTTTAAAAAAAAAAAGTCAAAATAACACAAGGCGTCTGAATATTTTATAGTGTGCATTAAGAGCATACGCAAGTCTGCACCTGGGACACGGCCCAAACGTCAAAACATCATCGCTCTACAGCATCCACAGCTGCCAATTTCTGATTTCAAGAGCTTAGGCCGGAATGTTCTCCAGCCCTCGCCGTGACCAAGCTAATAACTTTCCTTACGACTTCAAGTCTGTATGACCAAATGTCCCAGTCAAGATTATACCTCAGCATTAAGATGTCGGTTTGTTTGCACCGCCCGGCGCAGCACAGCGTGTCTTTGTCGCCTGCGGAACGCGTCGTCGAAACCTTTTCTGACGGAGACCCGCGCCGAGCAAACCGAGTTAGTCATGGCTGAGGCACGGCGTGGAATGTGGGAGGTTGAAAGAGCAAAGGAGTAAAGAAAGAAGAAAGAATCCGGCAGAGGGTATGAACGGCAGCCGAAAGTTCTACGTGCAGCAGAGAAATCGCTTTCTCCGGTCTAGCCTGAGGTAGCATCGCAAGCTAAGGCTAATTATATCGGATTAAGTCGTCGGGTCACGACTGTTGTAGTGCCACATATTGTTAAGAGGGAATGCGTTTTTAATAAACGCCCCAAAGTCAGGGCCTGCAGTGCAACAGGTTTAGCGGCAAGTGTTTCCCAAGATTAAAATAAGACATCAGTTCTCAAACTTTTTAATAGTCAGGGGCCTCATAAAATGGGGGAAAAAATAATTATATATATTCCCAGACCCCCTCGGGACAGATTTATTTTTTGACAAACAAACTATTTAGAACAATTTGGCTTGTTATTTAAATTGCCTGTTAATCAGGATGGGAGAGTTAAAAAAAAAAGTTATTTGTTTTGTTATTTCTTTAACTTTTTATATATATATATATATATATATGTGTATGTATTCCCACGCATTTTATTTTTTATTACAATTGTCATGACATTCCAGTTTGACATTATTTATAGACATAACCGCTTTGATAATGTCGGGTCGTGAGTTCCACCACTGTAATAAAGTGAGAAAATCACAAACCACAAACCCCCCCCAGGCTCTTCCGCTCATACCTCGCGTGGAGAACTATGGAAATAAGCGAGGGTAGAGGGAAAAAAAAAATACTGAGGAATTATACGTAAGTGAAAGTGAAGTGAAATACATAACCTGTCTCAATTTTACTGGAAGTATTCAGGCAAAAAAAAAAAAAAAAAAAAAACCTACTCGAGTCAAAGTTTCTATCAAGTTGCTTTTAAATGAATTTAAGTATTACAAAGGATTTTTTTTTTTTTAAAAAGTAACTTTTTATTATGTTTCGAAAAATCTTCTAAGCGTCTACCCCATTTCGCCTGAAGACGTGACTCAGTTTCTGCGAGTCCTGCGTGTCAGTTTAGGTATTCGATGTCGATAACGCTCAAGTAAAGTATAGATACAGGAATATCATGCGTACTGTAAGTAGAGTAGCGGTACAGTAATTACTCCGCCGCCGGAAATAATAGATTTAAATAAATGCACGTTGGGCGCACGGTGGATTAGAGTGGTCATCACGTTTTATAACACTCGCACATCCAGGGTTGGGGGGTCAATTCCCAACTCTGCCGTGCAGAGACCACATGGGTTCTCCCGCCTTGTGCCCCAGAGTCTCCTGGAACAGGCTGCAGGCTTCCCCCGACCCTGTGTAGGATAAGCGGTACGATGGATGGATGGATAAATGTTCAATTTGAGGATTGGTTTCATAGTTAAAACGAAATTTTCCCAGCCTCCTCATATTCCATGCTGTTCAGTTCTTTTTCCGATGACTCTGAGGCACGCAAAGGTCGACGCGAATGCGTCCAACAGGGTCGGAGTGGCTTAGACGAGTGGTGTAGTGTAGGGATGCCTCGATAGAGCCTTTAACGTTATCGTAATAGCTTCCTTGTTTTTCCTTATTTGCAGAAATACCGACCGTTCCTTGGACCTCGTATCACAAACTCTGCCTCGTACCTCCTCGAGAAACTTCGGCGAAAACAAACCGTTGTTTATCTCAAGGTTGTTACTTAAGCACGGATAAAGCGCCGCTGTGTAAGCAGCTGAGGCCTTCCACTTAACCCCTGTGTCATTTCTGCAGGGCGAATGCAGGGTGTCGAGTAATCAAATATTGACCGTTGATTACAAGAGAGCGCTATTGCAGGTGCTAGCCACCTATCAGGACGAGACGCCGCGGCCCGCGTGCTGGATAAGGCCACGGAGGAGTGCGAGCAGCCGAGCACACACCAGTTTTTATCAGCACACAGGAGGCAGCTGCGGTTAAACATTAGCTATGGAGATATGCCCTGCATTCGGCATGGCACTGTTTGTTCTTCGTCTTGTTTAGTTTGCAATACACATTTCAACTGCGAGTGTCTCTCTCTCTCTCTCTGTGTCTCTCTCTCTCTCTGTCTGTCTCTCTCTCTCTCTCTCTCTCTCTCTCTCTGTGTGTGTCTCTGTCTCTGTCTCTCGGCATGTCTCTCTCTCGCTCTTGCTCTCTCTCTGTGTCTCTGTCTCTCTCTCTCTCTCTGTCTGTCTCTCTCTCTCTCTGTGCGTGTCTCGTCTCTCTGTGGCTCTCTCTCTCTGCGGGTCTCTCGCTCTCTCTCTGCGTGTCTCTCTCTCGCGCTCTGTGTCTTTCTCGCTCGCTCTGTGTGTCTCTTTCTCTCTCTCGTGCTGTCTCTGTGTGTCTCTCTCTCTGCGTGTCACTCTCTCTCGTTCTCTCAGCGTGTCTCTCTCTCTCTCTCCCTCTCGCTCTCTCTGACGTGACATGTACTCGTTTTGAAATTTGAGCGCACTAGCACATGGCATCTACTCTTAGCTTTTCTTTTTCCATTAGCACATGCCATCTACTTAAAGACTTTTTTTTTCTCTCTCTCTCTTTTCTTCCCCCCGGCTCCTTCGAACTCTTGTCATCGCTCCCGTTTTTCTGCCATTTATCCTAATCCTCACCTTGACCTCTGTCCTAACCTCAAGCCATAATTTAAACCAAAAGGCACATCTTTCACAACTATAGGCCACGTGATTTGGAGCGGAGTCGCTGGTGACGATACGGTAACAGTTCACGAGTTTAGAAGAACAGCGGGATTGTAAAAAGGGTCCGGAGCGTCGACGCTAAAGACGAGTGTACGGTCTGCGGTGCAGTGGGCGACCATTTATAGCCCTCTGTTTTTCCCACTTTGTTGTACACTAGAGATGGTGTGTGTGTGTGTGTGTGTGTGTGTGTGTGTGTATGTGTGTGTGTGTTTATGTCTTGGTGGGGACCAAATGTCTCGACAAGGATAGGAATATCTGTCAGTTTTGACTGAACGTTGTTTTAAAAAAAAAAAAACAAACAACAACAAATAACTGTAGTGTTTATTTAAAAAAAAAAAAAAAAACCTCAAATAGTTTCCTATTGGTTACTGAGGTTAACGTCGGGGTTAGATTTAGGTGCAGACATAGAATTATTCAGCTGCTTTCTTAGGTCCTCACAAGGACAGTAAGACAAAAACGTGTGTGTGTGTGTGTGTGTGTGTGTTATATACTCATGCCCCACATTCCATGCCTGTGTGAGCTGTTTGTCTGAGCGGCCGAGTGGAATTAGCCTCCGGACAGCCAAAGGGCTCACATGCACGCGTGTTTCACCGCCAGTATATTTGCATGATATAAAGCCGTTTCCTTCGCAGTTTGCACATGACAAAGTTCCTTTGTCCGTTGTATTATTTTTTTTCTCTCTCACTTGTACAAACCAGAGATAGAACCTAACGATTGTACGCACAAACCATCCAGGCCCGAACGCTGGAATGTCTTCATCTCCGACGCCGCTATCGTGGAGCCCGCTCGAGGTGAACGTTGCTCCTGGTCTAGATCTCCCTTTTGTGATTTAAAAAAAAAAACAAAAAAAAACCCTGCAGCAGGCACGAGTAACCCAGGTTGTGTGCACACTATTTATTTATTTATTTATTTATTTTTGCCAGTATGTAACAAGAAGCTCGTCTTCCCGGCGGTTTTCCACCACCGAATGTGGATTTGGGAATTCTCTCTCCATCTCTATTTCATTTTTATTTTTTTCAGGCTCCGATACATCTGGATAATTGTCATCCAGGCCCAAGTTTTCATCCATCGTGTTCCCATAAAAATCTTTATAACCTCTGGAAGTATGTTGTCCATTAAAAACTCCTCCAGGTTCTTGGCTTTTCAGCTTAAAAAACAAAACAAAACAATGCCTTTGAAACTATTTTTCATTGCTTTTCAGCACCGTTTTTCCAGACTTTATTGTGATGTCTCTTTTCTTTTTTTTTCCCCCCCCTTTCTTTAAAAAAAAAAAAATAAAAAAAATTCATACTCCTACCAAAAAAGACAGGTGCTGTACAAGACATTTTATGTCAGGGTTAATTTGGTATGACATACGCTCCTTTGTTTCCAGTGAACCTGTGGCTGTTATACAAGGTAGTACAAAAGTTTATGTCTTTTGGGATGAAGGAAATCTGGACTAAGTCAGGGTGGTAGCTTTAATGATGTTAGGACTAGTCTTTCATTTTCTTGACACGTCCTATTAATCTAACGCACAGCAGAACTTTTTTTTTTTTTTTTTTCTTCTTCCTGCGGGACGTTTTCATTTCAAAGCTTATATAGGACTGATTTCTAATCAGTTAGGTTATATCAGCAAGGACTGTGTCGACTGTGTCTTCAGTTTGTATTACCCGGAATCTACCACAGGAACGAATCTTTACCTTCGACGGAACTAGTTTGATTTCGCTCGGCGGAATTTAACCTTGAACCTGCATTGCACGATTCATGTTAACGCGCGCTATTCACGGTGCGGGACTTGTAAACGTGTTTAAAGGTAAGCACAGGACGCGTACATATTTAGAAAAACAGTGCTAAATAGGGGTGTGAAGTAGTGCCACTGTCTGCATGTGGATCTGTTTAGTGCTGCACATATCTGGATTTGGATTTGGATTTAAACTCGAAGTGGGTGTGGCCTAAACCAGAAGATTTCAGAAGTAGGTGTGGCTTACACCAGAAGATGTTCAGAAGTGGGTATGGCTTAAACCAGAAAATTTTCATAAGTGGGTGTGGCCTAAACCAGATGTTCAGAAGTGGGTGTGGCCTAAACCAGAAGATGTTCAGAAGTGGGTATGGCTTAAACCAGATGTTTAGAAGTGGGTGTGGCCTAAACCATATGATGTTCAGAAGTGTCCTAAACCATATGATGTTCAGAAGTGGGTGTGGCCTAAACCAGATGTTGTTCAAAAGTGGGTGTGGCTTAAACCAGAAGATGCTCAGAAATGTGTGACCTAAACCAGATGTTCAGACGTGGGTGTGGCCTGAACCAGAAGTTTTTTTTTGTTTGTTTTGTTTCCTTTAGTATCATCAAGTCAGATGTCTTGTGAACCTTTCTGGCAAGCTTTCTAAAAGAAGAAGAAGAAGAAGAAAAGAATAGCGTGCCTCCTGTTCATATCTGTATTTGTATCTGTTTAAAACACCGTGTCGGTTCTTTCCGAATAAGGTGTTCGTATTTGGTTACATCCCTGGTGCTGATAGGGTAAGTTGGTTTCGTTTGAGTAGGCAGTGCTAACTTGGAAAGAATGCTAAATGCATGCCACAGTACTAGTTGTTTGTTGTTGTTGTTGTTGTTGTTGTTATTTTACACTCAGAGGTGTATATGTGTTACGTTTGATTTTGTGAGAAAAGTGCGCTTCAGGCTCAGCAGGTGATCGATAGCCAGGAGTCTGAGAAAGGATAATCAGCTCTACTTTCAGGGTGAGAAAGGTGGCCTTGTTGCCTTTTCCCTCTGTTGATTAGTGCGATGTAATCATGAGTGTCTGCCTGTCTATGTAAACAGAATATATGATTTAACACCCTCCTTCAGGCATGTATGATGTAATTTTCGGCTTTGCGTGTCTACAGGGAGACTTGTGTTACTACTGAACCTCTTGGTAGGTGTCGAATTAGCGGTAATTAAAGGTAGAGAGATTTGTGATAGAATAAAAGTGAGAATGAGAGCCAGATGTTTAGAACCTAAACATACTCTTCATCCGTTGACACAACAGCATCTGGATCAGTCGCCGCCCTCACAGTTTTCAGCATTATAACAAATACCATAGAAATGTTTTAGAAAAATGAGTTGTATTGTAGGGTAGCTCTGTGGTCTCAATCCGTGTACATTCCCCTGCCCCTCCGAAAGGCAAAAAAGCAACTGGAACTTTAAAAGCTTTACGGAATTTGCTGACTGGCCAGCGTGGCAACTTGATCCGCTCAGCGCCCAACACCCTACTGGCTTCTGGTCCCAAGATTCCCAGAACAGTGTGTGTGCCTCTGAGGAGTAGTGGCAGAGAGAGCCACGAGCCAAACCACACTTTTCCCACCACTTGACTGCGTAAAAAAAAAAAAAAAGACCTCACTTTGTAACAATGGTTTCTGTGCTTTAGCTCAGGATGCCTCAGATGTTCATCAGTCAACTGCATGTGTTATTGAAGCTCATACAGTTATCCTTGTTCCCATTTCCAGTAATGGAGGTGTGGCCCCTGTGCTGGTTAAACTCAGTAATGGAGGCGTGGTCTGTGCTGGTTAAACTTAGTAATGGAGGTGTGGCCTATACTGGGTACACTCAGCAATGGAGGCGTGGCCTATACTGGGTAATCTCAGTAATGGAGGCATGGTCTATGCTGGTTAAACTTAGTAATGGAGGTGTGGCCTATACTGGGTACACTCAGCAATGGAGGCGTGGCCTATACTGGGTAATCTCAGTAATGGAGGCGTGGTCTGTGCTGGTTAAACTTAGTAATGGAGGTGTGGCCTATACTGGGTACACTCAGCAATGGAGGCGTGGCCTATACTGGGTAATCTCAGTAATGGAGGCGTGGTCTGTGCTGGTTAAACTCAGTAATGGAGGCGTGGTCTGTGCTGGGTTATCTCAGTAATGGAGGCATGGTCTATGCTGGTTAAACTTAGTAATGGAGGTGTGGCCTATACTGGGTACACTCAGCAATGGAGGCGTGGCCTATACTGGGTAATCTCAGTAATGGAGGCGTGGTCTGTGCTGGTTAAACTTAGTAATGGAGGTGTGGCCTATACTGGGTACACTCAGCAATGGAGGCGTGGCCTATACTGGGTAATCTCAGTAATGGAGGCGTGGTCTGTGCTGGTTAAACTCAGTAATGGAGGCGTGGTCTGTGCTGGGTTATCTCAGTAATGGAGGCATGGTCTATGCTGGTTAAACTTAGTAATGGAGGTGTGGCCTATACTGGGTACACTCAGCAATGGAGGCGTGGCCTATACTGGGTAATCTCAGTAATGGAGGCGTGGTCTATGCTGGTTAAACTTAGTAATGGAGGTGTGGCCTATACTGGGTACACTCAGCAATGGAGGCGTGGCCTATACTGGGTGATCTCAGTAATGGAGGTGTGGCCTATACTGGGTACACTCAGCAATGGAGGCGTGGCCTATACTGGGTAATCTCAGTAATGGAGGCGTGGTCTATGCTGGTTAAACTCAGTAATGGAGGCGTGGCCTATACTGGTTAATCTCAGTAATGGAGGTATGGCCTATATTGGGTACACTCAGCAATGGCGGCGTGGTCTATACTGGTTAATCTCGATAATGGAGACGTAGTCTATACTGCTTAATCTCAGTAATGGAGGCGTGGTCTATACTGGTTAATCTCAGTAATGGAGGCGAGGTCTAAACTGGTTAATCCTAGTAATGGAGGCGTGGTCTATACTGGTTAATCTCAGTAATGGAGGCGTGGTCTATACTGGTTAATCTCAGTAATGGAGGCGTGGTCTATACTGGTTAATCTCAGTAATGGAGGCGTGGTCTATACTGGTTAATCTCAGTAATGGAGGCGTGGTCTATACTGGTTAATCTCAGTAATGGAGGCGTGGTCTATACTGGTTAATCTCAGTAATGGAGGCGTGGTCTGTACTGGTTAATCTCAGTAATGGAGGTGTGGGCTACCCTGGTTAATCTCAGTAATGGAGGCGTGGCCTCTGTGCTTGCTTGACTGAATGAAGGAGATGACAGATATAAATTTGCCTAATACTTAATCATATCTCATTGCATTACATGTCATTTAACCAACTCTAAATCATATTGTAATTCTTTGGCTGCTTGTGTATCTTTCTTCCATCAGGTCACTGATATTGGACACACATTGTCTTGGTAGGAGAGAGTTACATGCCTGTTAGGAGATTATGTATATACATTTCATCGGCTAATTTCCATTAAGCCCACATTAATACAACGGAAAGTGACTGAAGAAGAAAGACTAGTGTAAACACATCCAGCCCTGAGCCTCAGGCTAGTGTTAACTGTCATGCTTAGCAATTGGTAGCAATTGACCTATTGACGGCAAGGGAAACGGGTGCTCTTTACCTGTCTGGAAGAATCGAGTGTGGCGTGTGCAGACGGTTATTGTTATCATTCTGACTTGTCACCCGAGGCAACGACAGGTCAGACAGAACGAGAGAAAGTGCACAGGGACCGCTCTGATGGAGCTTGGAGACAGAGCACACACCTTCCATGATCTGTAATTGACCCACTGAGCAGAAATATGACTTATAGAGTACCAGTATCTGTACTGACGCCGTTCTTGGGCCCGGAACTATAGACCCTATGGACAAAAAGTGCTCCGCTGGTGCATTTTTTTTTTTTAACGTCAGGTTAACAGACGTCTTAATCCTTCTATAAATGACACCTGGTCCCAAACGTCGCAGCAACCAGTTTAGTTCTAATGAAAGACTCCATTAATCCTGTGAAGAGAGGAGACGAATCGCTTGGCGCTCTCCACGGTGGTCTGTCTGGGATTTGCCATGTAGCTGTTGGCCCACAGAACCTCACGATGGCAACACGAACCATCCCAAAACCCTCTCGTTCCAACACTTGCCTGTCGAGGGACACCCTTACCCAATCCGGCATACTTTTTAGGAGACGTTTTCCTTTGCACCGGACCCGATTTTGGCTTCTCACCACCTTTGGCCCACATTTGGTAAACCGTTTGAAATATCCGAAGCGTGTGGAACAGGGCGTTTAAGACATCGTTAGATCCTCAAACTCACCAGGGCCTGAAGTGTGCAAGTATTTACGAGTTGCACAAATACTCTAGACATCGTAATCGATGGGCTTTAAGGAAACAGTCATAACGGGGGGAAACATGAAGGTGATTCGTCCCTCCTGACTCGTGCGCTCCAGCTTGGGTTTCATTTCTCTGCAAGGTTGCAGATGCGAGAGTGCTCATGTAATCCCAGCCCTGTTGTGTCAGCCTGGGAAATCATAGCAGGCAAATCCAGATGGTTTGAAAGCGGATCGTAAATCATAGCTGGAATTCATTTACACTCACGTTCACGTTTTGCCCGGACCGCATACCATCCCTACAAACACCGATTCGTTCCAATCGCTCCGGCGCTAAGACGAGATTTCACGCATGTAACGTCTTCAGTACATGTAACGTCTTCGGTACTTGTAACGTCTTCGGTACTTGTAACGTCTTCAGTACATGTAACGTCTTCGGTACATGTAACGTCTTCGGTACTTGTAACGTCTTCGGTACATGTAACGTCTTTGGTACTTGTAACGTCTTCAGTACATGTAACGTCTTCGGTACTTGCTGTAACGCTTTGCCGTGTTGTGTAAGAGTTTAGCCGAGGACTTTGTGTACCGTTCGTCAGAAAAGCGACTCGATTCGGATCTGTATCCGAACAATGTTCAGCGACTATTATTAATAAATGTGCAAGTAAGTGGCTGTTAATATTGTTATTCTTCCATTTTGTGCATAATAAAGTTTGCATTGGCAACGCAACAGCGAAATTATTTATTTATTTAATTTTTTTTTTTTTTTGAGAAAACCCAGAGGAAGTTGAGCCAGGGTAAAGGATCTCCTCTTTTGTCACAGGCCTCTTCCTGGAGGTAAGAAGAAGAAAAAAAAATAACTGGCACTTGAAGGAAAGTTTAATCAAAGGTACTTTTGAGCTCCGGAGTGTCTCCGGTGATCATGAGGTTGCCAAGAAAAATATTTCACATTCGATTTCTTTACGAACAAATGGCTCTATCGTTCTGGCTCGATGCTACGTTCAGACTTTTAAGGACAAACTTTCATTAAAGCAGATATACTGTAGAAAGTCCTGGCAAGGATCTTTCACTTCGGTTCCTTTTGGAGAGTTAAAAGGGTGAAATGCTACTTATGTTGACTTCTTGCTGGATCCTGGCCTTTCTTTCTTTTTTTTCTTTTTTTTTTTTTCCTGCCGTTAGTGGACATTCCAGACATGCATGTTTGGCTACCTTAAGCCAGCAGCCCATAAAAGGCTAACGGAGATATGGGAGGCTGCATCTTTAAGACAGAATCCCCAGCACAGAGGGCCAAATGGAAAGAGACGCCTGCTAATGTATTGCGCTGCAGGCTGTGGCGCAGTCAGCTGCAGCACAAGGGGATGTGTTTAGGTTAAATGGACAAAACAGATTGCCTTTAAAAGACTTAGCCCTTCGGTTCTTCCCCTCCCTGCTCAGCCTTAATTCCTTCTCCACACACACTGCAGCATTTGACTGGGTTTGATATATAAACCTTACTTGTTTATCCTCCCAAAGACTCACTGATTTGCTCGATTTAATCCGGCACAATAAAAAAAAAATCTTCATCCTGTCATGCCCTCCTGATATTTCTGTCTCACATTCCATTTGTGAGGTGGGGGGGGGGATCTTTTTTTTTTTTTTAAGAGGCTACGTGTAGCTCCAGAGAGCTGTCGATTGGTTTGTCCATTAATCGGCGCTGTGCTGGGACGGAGGCAGAAGAAGAGAATCGAGAGCAGCTCGTGAAAGTGTGGGGCCTTTTTTTTCTTTTCTTTTCTTTTTTTCTTTTTTTTTGTTTTCCTCCGCGCACCTCTGATCTGTGAAACGCGCCACGCTGTCAGCCCCTGGGCCCCAGTACGGAGGAGAAGCCTTGGGTCTGACCCACAGGCCTTTCCCGAACAGAAGGCCGGGAGCAAAACGCTCGTAAATCTGCCTGAAGAGTGGGCGTACAGCCTTCCAGAGAGAATGAGAATTCAATCTGGGGGAACGGCACACCAGGAAGGTTTACTTGAGGTTCGTCTCTGATGAGAAAGCCATTTGCCGAGAGAAAGAGAGAAGAGGAGAGGAGGGTTTACATCAGATTCCTGACTGTGACTAATTTCTTTTTCACATTCCGAGCCTCCATTTGTCAAAGTGTCAGCTACCCACTTCCTCCTGTGAGAAACAGTAGTGTGATGTGGTCAGTCACGCTTAGTAACTTAGCGGTGCCGCACTCACCTTGCTGCGGGTCCTACAATCTTTGTGTGTGTGTGTGTGTGTGTGTGTGTGTGTGTGTGTGTGTGTGTGTGTGTTGATAATAGACCAGTAAATGATTGCTTTCTCACAGCACAGTTTAAGATCTTATCCAGAACTAAATAATGGTCATTTTAAATGTGGTTTCGTTTGTTTTTAGAAAAAATATTTTTTTTCCCGGTTTTCTTTTTTTAATATTCTTTATTCAATTAGTTGAAATGACTGCGTATTTATTTTATTGCCGTACAAGCTACAAAAATACTGCTTATTAATCCCAGTTGTGCCTTTAATTAAGCATTAAAGTAAAAAATAAATAAATTAAAAAAAAACCCAACCGTGCCGTACATGCAAAAACCGTTCCTGTGCAAATCTCTTTTCCAGTCAAACATTCAGCTGTATGAGATAGATAGAGTAAGGCATTAGACTTGTATAAACAGCGGCTATAAGTGACTCCCCCTGCCTTAAGAGCAATAAGTGTAGACGGTATTTACAGGTTTGAACCTTTTTATAACCACGAAGGAGCCACCAGCTAAGGCGCGCGCAAACGGCGTAGCCTCCGTAGAGCAGCAAGCCAGGGAGACATGGCTGGCTGACAAGGGACTGTGGTTACAATTTCCCTGCAGACATAAACAGTGACACTATCAATTTCCTGCCTTGAGTCTCTTAACGGCGAGTAAGCAAGGCTGTGCGTGGGCCAGGGGAAACCTCTTTCACCGAGCCGAGCCAAGGCTACTTAAAACTAAGCCTAGCTCAACACTCGTAAGATCCGGTGCGCCGGTCGGAGAGTAAGGCCGGTTGTAATGCGTTCATTCGGAGACGGAAACAAGCAGCGGGTTTTTAAAGATGTAGTCCTGGGTATTTATATTAACCACATCGCTGAGACTCTCCGGTTGCATCAATCTGTCAACAGTACGTTAGGATTTGAAAGAGGGTACTGTTTCCAGAAGAGCGACAGATTAGACGGTGCCATGTGTCCGAGGCAATAAAGCTAGATTACAGGTCTATTACGTCTAGGAGTTGTTAGGAAGAAGAAACTTCGAAGAACTGGCCTGCTGTCTATATATCGTGATGCACCAGGAACTTTTTATGAGCTTTCGGACCGAAATACGTGCGAGTACGTGTCTTTTGATGATCGTCTATACTGAAATGAGTAACCTAGCTCGTAATCAGTCAGCTCTGTTTGAACATTGGGCATGAAAAGCGCACGTGTGCGTGTTAGTGCGCGTCATTGGATGATCGGTATCGTGGTGTATGACCCGATACGTGATACCAGTATCCGTATCAATGCACCAGACCGGCAGACTCCTATTAAGACAGACGTCTGATGCTATTCCAGTCAACATAACGAGACGCCTTGTGAAATCCGGCAGACGATAATCGATTACACTCGGTTTGAAATCTATTCTCAGGTCCCCCCCGTGTTTCAGAGAAGGTGGCGCATCGACAGACGGTGCGGGTCGGACGCACCATGAAGCTCCAGTGTCCAGTCGAGGGTGACCCGCCGCCCCTGATCATGTGGAGCAAAGACGGCCGCAATATCCACAGCGGATGGATGCGCTTCCGGGTCACGCATCAAGCGCTGCGCATAAAAGAGGTGGAGGCCGAGGACGCCGGGACTTTCAACTGTAAAGCCACCAACGGCTTCGGCAGCGTCAACATCAACTACACCCTCATTGTGATCGGTGAGTCTTTCCTTCTGATGGTGTACGTGTCTAGGGCTGGACGATATATATCGATATACCGTCGATATCGCGATAAACGATTATCCGATACACTTTTCCGAGATATTGTCGGTATGTTTTTTTTTTTTTTTTAACCGTTACAGACCGAACGGAACTGAACGTCAATTTGACGTCATTTTTATTTCCGTAAAAATTTCGTCTTTTAACCGAAAAGACGAAATACGCCGTTTAACGGATGTATAATTGTCAGCTAAGTCATGTACCGCGATACGCATTGTGTATTGTAGAAACGTCCCCGGGTGTCGTGATACGATATTTCTGTGTCATATCGCCCAGCCCTGTGTATGTGTGTCTGTGTAAATGCAGTATGATGATCTAAAACGCTTTAAATGTTCTTTAAATAAACATCCAACGTTTTAACGTACATCCTACATTAATACGTATTAATACTGTGATTCCATGAACCCGTCTGAAACTACGACGTTTAATTGAAGTATTATGTATAGTTATTATTTGACTGGTATAATACAAGACGGCTTTTGTAACTCTGTTTTTTTTTTATACTCCAGCTTAGGAGTATTTCGAATACGATCATATGTATATCGCTATTCAGCAGACTTGTAGAGCCTCTCATCGCAGCCTCACCGTTCCAGCCGACCACAACTAACTCAATCCTGTTAATAGGCGCAGTTCTTATTAAAAGGCTCGACCCAGCTCTCTGTGATCGTTACGGGCAGCTCGACGGTCGTCGCTCAGGTGTGACATCCACTGGAGGATCTCGTCTTGTTTTTAGTAAAAGCGGACGGTGTCGCATGAGTAAACTGGCTGTCCGCCCAATTAATCCAGGCCTAATTTGGCCCGGCTCCCCGTAGAGAACCTGAGCAAGTCTTGTGATCCTGTAAGCCTCCTCTCGGAACTCTCTGAGCACATGAACCCTGATCCCTGTGGAGAGATTTTGAAACTTGCCATTTTATTCAAAATACAGCCTGAAACATGAATCGCCTTTTCTCTCCTACCCCCAGCCTATTAAATCAATCAGGGAAACAGCGCGTACAGTCCATGCTATAGAACAGGACGATGGTTTTGGGGTTTACGGTGATCTGTGCTATCTCCTGGACCGAATAACCTCTCATTTGAGGGCGGAAAATGTCTATCGAAAGCAGCGCCAAGTCTAAATGGAGAGCCTCGCCGTGGGCCTCTTTCAGGGTCAGTTTTATATTAGCCAGGCTGAGTTAATTATCCTTTTATTTTGTTCTCAAATAAGTCTTGTGTAACGTAAGACAATAGGGGCTGAGCTGTGGGTATTGAGCACATCCTCACTAGCGACTAGACTGTACTGCGCCATACGGTAGATCATTAGCAATCTCTTAATGTCCTCTGTGGTAATATGTAATACGGTGCAGCCCACTCAGAGAAACTTTCTTGCCCCATCTTGCTTCTCTCCCTCCCCCCGAAACTATCCATTATAACAGGAAACCTTTCTTTTTTTTATGTGTGTATATATATATTGCTGAGAAAACCAAAAAAGTATCAGCTGAGAAAATGAAAAACTCTTGTATAGAGTGTCTTGCGAGGCTTGAGGCTTTTAATCCCCCCCTCAGGAGCCTCTAATGGATCGGAGATTTTTGGGGCAGCTGCCACGATGACTTCAGCTGAGCAGCTGCACCCGCTGTGCCTGGGCGCCCAAGTTGCACCAGGATGGCTTTGATGCACCATTATTGTCTCCGCCATGCTGGTTAGTCAGGGCCCTTGAACTCCATCTTGTTCCATAATGTCTTTGTCGCACCATTTTGTGTGGATGGGGTGGGGAGGGTGTAGAAGGATGGGGCATCTCATTACGCGCACCAAATGTCTCATAACGATAGTAATGTGTGACAGTTTTGACCTTGTGGGGAAAATTGCTCCATAACAACAAACCCACACCTCCCCCCTCCCTAAAAATGAATTGTTTTAAGTTACTGAGGTTAAGGTTAGGGGTAGAGGTGTGTGCATATTTTTTATTTACAGATATTGAACACGCAAGTCAATAGCCCAGCAAAACAGAATTACTAATAGTTAATTACTCAACTATTAATAGTTGTTGGTTTGAAACCCGCTCTGTCACAGAGAAAAGAGTTTCTTTTGTTCAAGTGTAATGCAGCCCCGATACAGTGAATTCGCTGATTACACTGAAAAGCATTACAAAAGGATTCGGAAAGATCCGGGTGTCCGTCGCTTCACAGGCAGCCAGTATATCTTCTGCGTCTTGCAGATATCGGTCCAAAGGCAAAGCGTAGAAGCCTCAATCTGCAGGTGTTGACATCTGTGTTGAATCTACCATAAGAAGGGGAAAAAAAAGAAAGGAAAAAAAAACCCCCAAAACATGCAACAAGACTGATGTTCAGTGTGTTTTCAGAGTTGCGCTACTGCTTCATTTTTCGATGCATGTGCAGATTTATTGTTTTTTTGGGTGGAGGCAGAATAATGATGTGGGTTTGATTTGCAGAAACATGACCTGGACCTGGACTTGCAATAACTAAGGGACTAATAAATTCCCCCACTAAAAAAAAATATCAGGGCTATCTAAAACTTGACGTAACGCAACATGACCACGAGCCAAAAGAGGCTAATCAAATCAATCAGTTGACTCCGTCAGGGAAAAGAAATAATAATAATAATAATAATAATAATAATAAGTCAGTGTTTTAGACTGGATGAGTCCCAGCTGAAGCGGAACATCCAAGAAAGACATCTCATCTTAGAAAATGGACACGAACGGAGCAGCTACTCTTAGGGGAACGCATCGCATTACGTCCTCACCGATGTGCTCACACGAAATAGCAAATCGTATAAGGTATCGTTTATTTTCAATACGAGATTCTTTAGTCCGGTGAGATAAGTCTGGATTTCTTATAAAGATCCGGATAACGTTCCAGGAGCCAGAGTAATCCAGATCGTTCCACAATCTTTCTTACAGACTAATAATAATATTGTTCTGGAACGACACATCCGCTTTGGCAGTGACGGGAGGGTTGGTGTGCGCTTGGTTACATGAAAGGCATTTAAAGTAAAGTGCTGCCACATTTTCAACTATCGAAGCATATTCGAGTAATAAGGCATGAACGTGGCGGTGGAAGTCGATCCGTGCCGTTCTGCAGGTCTGTGGGTGGTCTCGGTAATTAGTTCAGAACCTCGTCCGTTTCTTCTTTTGATATCTTCACGTCCTCGCTCACGAGAAGAACATCGACACCTTTTTTTTTTTTTTTTTTTTGCCTGTCTGTCCTTGCTCTTTAATTACATTTCATTTAGATGAATATAAATATTTTTCCTCTGTTTTATTATATTCCACCACACAAAAGCTCCTCTGTCTGCATCTGCACTGAAGTCAGGCCCAGCGAAGAACACTGAAGGATTCCGGTATTCCTCCATCCAACATTCCGTGGTTTTTTTAAAACGTTTTTTTATTTCTTTTATTAGGGTAGTTTGTTTGTTTGTTTGTTTTAGTGTTCAGCTCTTCCTCAACAACTTTCAGAACCACGAAGGCAAGCATCGCTACCAGCTCCAGATATTCTTGCTCTAGGATTTTATAAATATCCACCTACGTCCTAACATCGAATAACCCCCAGCGTCCCAAGCATTACTCAGACCCCGTCCACAGGTCCGAACAAAAGCGCAACAACTACAACGAAACCGCTCAGACGAGAAGGCCAGCCAGATAGGTACTGATAATCGTTCATGAGGAAACGTGGAAAAATACAGACGTCGAACACGTGGGTTCGTGTGGACCGGCAACGAGGAAGAGCTACTGCTTAAGCTCACATCGCTACGCTAGCGTATCGTATACCGGCGCTTGCTTGCAAACAAAATACGACAACGATACCATGCAGTGATGTTACGGTGAGCACCAGAGTACCGATCAGGCTAGCAGGTTCGAGTCCTAGCGCACGCACGACACGTGAAAATCCACAGCAGACAGCGGAAAACGTTCGTCCCGGCCACACGGATGCGTTTTAAAATTCCTCCACGTCCATGGAGGATGTTATGGACAAGCTTCGTGTTTTATAAAATATCCACATACATGTGGAAAAAAGATTTAGAGTAATGTTTAAAGAAAAAAAAAAACCAACAAAATAAACAAACCCCAACAACATGGTGTTTTTGAAGTACTGGGCCTGCATGTGCAGACCTCTCTGGGTTTTATGGCTTAGTGATCAAATGTCCCAGTGAGGACTGGAGACCAGTGATGATAGGACTCATTAGTAGCCTTGCCCTTCTTCCAGCCAGATGGGAAAGACATTAGCATCCATGCGTCAGTGACAGCGCCGGCTCTGGGAACCGCTCGTCCGTCTTATAGTTTCCAAACTATACACCGCTCCCTGTCCTCCAAGCGTGATCCGTTTCTTTTTCCGTTCGCACTCCCTACACCCGCTCGTTCACGTCCTCCACGTTTGACGACAGATTTATTTCTCCCTACACCAACAAAGTATCCCTGTTTGTTTACCGATGCCCGTTTCCAGCGTCCATATGTTATTCTAGTCTGGTTGTTCGGGCTAACCTGCACTACTTTTCGAAGCTAATGAGAGAAAAGCTAGCCTTTAGAGAGGGCATATCATGATATGATACCGATTGAGACGAGACCGTGAGAGTACAGTGTCGCTTCGTGTTGCTTTTGTTAGCTCGTGCCAGTGTAAACCGGCTACTAAGAACAGAACAATGCGACCGAGATAAATGAGATTTTGAGATCTCTTTGCTCACGAACTCGGCGCAGACGTGACTTGAAGTAATTGCAGAATTAAGACGTGTAGGAAGCTACAGAGGAGTCCCCGGCGATTTATAGTGATTTGTGGAGCTTGTTTGGGCCTCAGAAGCTGCTGCTCAGCCAACATCTGGTAGTGATCTTAATCCAGGAACACTGAAGCTTGAGATATCTAGTGATCTGTATGCAGGGTTTCCCTGAAGACTTCAGGATGCCCTGAGGTGGTCAGTCTGCCTGAGCAAGTTCATCAGTTTTTAGGTTCTACGCACCTTAGCAAAGATTTATTATTATTATTATTATTATTATTATTATTATTTTAATCTGGGAACTTGTAGTGCACATTTTGTCTACTTATTGTCTAAAAAAGGTTTTCATCCATCATCACGTATTATTATTATTATTATTATTATTATTATTATTATTATTATTATTATTTTTGGAGGGGCCCGACAGTTGATACAGAACAGTAAGATGTTGTAAGGTCTGATCTCTGATCGTATCAGCCGTCTGAGAGGGGGCTTTATCAATACTTCTGTACGTCGTGGATATCCTTTATCTAGGTTTCAGTTTTGCTGGCGTGCTTGAAATGGAGTGAGTTTGGGAAATATTTTTCCTGGGAATGTAATTATTCCAAAGCCTTCCAAAACAAAATGAGAGTTTTTTTTTTTTTTTTTTTTTTTTTTTTGTTTTTTTTACACGGACTGTACAAACAGACCTGAGATTTCAGAGCCGACACTCTCCTTCCGTTCTGTGCTGTTAAGGCTGAATGTGCCGGGCTGCCGGAAACCCCAAAATTTCAAACATGATATCTTTGGAAGCAATTTTGTGAGAACGTACAACCAGAGCTGTTTTTTTTTTCTTTTTTTTTTTTTTTTCCTTTCCCTCCCTCTCTCCTCCCCTCGTTCTGCACGGAATGCTCAACAAAGTCGAAACACGCCGAAAGCTCACGTTTCACGGCATTCATCACAGGAATCTTTTTGAGGAGAACTTAAAAGAAAGTCGTCCTTCTGCGCTGTTGGGTCGACGAACGTGACGGGAATGAGAAAGTCCGCCTGCGCTCTCCCTAATCTCTTTTTCTCCACGCACTCCTTGACACGAGTGTCAGATTCCACAGCTGTCTCGGGGCAGAACCTAAGAAAAACAGATCGCGTTCGCGGCCCAATCTCATGACCTTCGCAGGCTCCCTCGGAAACTTCCGATTAGATATTAAACGAATTTCAAAGCAGGTCGGAGGAATTAAATTCACGGAAGACGGCAGTGAGATATCCGGTGTCGAGTTACGCAATAAGCTCGGCTTAATTGCCATAAAATCGGAGTATCTCCTTTATACCGCTGGTCTTTTGCCATCATATCTCTTCAGTACGAGGTGGAGAATGGAAAGAAGAAGAAAAAAAAAGAAAGCTAACTCTGTTGGTTTAAGTGGAGAATAAGTATAGTCACGGAATTGGGAAGAACAGAGGAAATGGGCGTAAAGAGGAATACAAAGCCCTCCTTTTGTCTTCCTTTCATGTGCTAACCAACCTGTTATGGCAGGCTTCTCGGTAGATTTGTCTTCGTTTGTACTTTGCTCAGCTTCAGTGGTCATGTGTCCATCGGGCTGCCAGGCATCAGGGTCCGTCAGAGACCGAGTGACACGCTTGATGAAGCAAGGCCAAGACGGATCAGGACTTTCGAATAGAAAGCAGGAAAGGGACAGGACAGATAATGCCATTTTACTTTTCTTTTCTCTTTTTTTTTTTTTTTTTTTTTGCCCGTCGTTTCACCAACTCCGTTTGTTCGAGAACAGAACGTTTATAATTATTTATTTTTTTTCCAAAACAGACGTTTATCTGAAAGCCATGGCTTCGTTCCACTCCTCTTTACCGGAGAGGAACTTAGCGAGAAATAGTAGCTTATGAAAACAGAAAACAAAAAGGAAAGAACTGGCTGACCTTCAAATGTGTAAAAAAAAAAAAAGTATGACTTTACGGTAAAGATTTCAAAGGCTATCGCGTTACAGTATTACAGTTGTAATATTCAATCCCTTTTTCTTGGACACTGGCTCACCAGACAGACCTTATCATAAATAAACTCGCGTAACCTTTCACTCCTCCAAAAATATGCCGCAGTCAAACCTCGGGAAAAGGATTAACACGTACTCGTGCTCCGAAAAAGCCTCCATCCAAACACTTCATGTATTATTCTTCTTCTTCTTATTATTATTCTGATCCTTATATGCCTCACCGGTGAATCAACATTTCATTCGTGAGTCAGGATAAACTTGGGTATGATCCAAAAAAAAAAAAAAAAAAACATTAAAAAATCAAAGCAGCACCACCACAAGCCAAACAGATCCGCCCTCTTTTGTATTGTTATTGACCTACTCGTCCGGGAACAAGGCAGAGGAAATGAAGATGCCATTTTAAGCGCACAATAATGTAAACATGGTGTTCGTCCCGCTACAGGTGGGGGCAAGCTTGAGTTTCAAAGGCACTGGCAAAGGGAGCCACTAAAAAGATCCGGAAAAGGGCGGGAGGGGAAAGGGTGTGGGGGTGGCGCAAACAAAGCACTCGAGCGGCTAGGACCGGCCGAAGGTATAAGGCCCGGGATTAGGTTTCACGCCTACCTGTTTACGAAGGCTCTAATAGAGCGGGGCAGAGTCTCGACACGACCCGTATCGCAGTTCTGCTCGGTTTCGTCCTGCAGCACGAGATGCCGAGGCGGGACGTGCAGTCTAACCTACGGGCCAGGAATTTGCGAAACGCGTCTTGGCTAGGCGTGTCCGATACGATTCACGTCCCAAAAAAAGGGAGAGTTGAATGTGAATATCGTCAGGTTTGCTTTGAGGCAAAGTAATTGTGAAGGGATCGACTAAAGATGACTCATGTTCAGAGGAGCGACACAAAGGAATATCATCTGCGCGGGCTTTCATGAGTCATCCGGAGCAGACCAAAAACAAACAAACAAACAAACAAACAAACAGACAGAGGTCTTTAAAAGTTTCGCATCTCCTAATTGGCTCTTCACGATAAATTAGGAAGTCATTTGTTTCATCTGTAATAAGAAGTCTGGCCTTGCCAGTGGGAGCGTAACTGTAAAACGGAGTTCGGTTTGTGAAACGTTTCTTTTTTTTATTTTTTTGCCAGCCCGCAAAACATTCGCCTTTAAGCCGGTTAAATGTCATTTTACTTTAACGGATTACGCTGACATTTATACAAGAAGTGAGGGGGGGAGGGGGGGGGGGAAGTCTCCCGTGCATCACGACGAGTTCACAGCTATTAGTTTCTCCCGTGCGGTTCTTTAGAGGACACTCGCGAACGACGTCTACGTGACCCGACCGTGTTTGTGGTTCATAGGGCGATTTTTAAATCTTGAACATCGGCGTGTTTGTTTTTTTTTTTCTTACAGTAAAGAGTGAGACTTTCAGTTCGAGATGAGATGAGACGAGACGAGACGAGGGAGGAAGAAGCTCTCTCGCGTTCTTCTTCGTCCCGAACGCATCGGTGCAGCCTGAAAAGGCCCACTTGAACATAAAGCTTCCGTGCGTTCAGGTTTCTCATGGACCTTTCAGCTCTTCTCCTCTTCAAGCTTGGACACTTGAAAACGCAAAACAAGAGAACCTGCGCAGGAATGGGGATTTGCAATGCTGAAAAGCACAGAAGCAGCATTTTGTCCCTGATTAGCGGCCAAAGGACCGACCGAGAGCGCTTTTGCTCTGAAAGGAAAGCTTATAGCTCATTATAAGCCGGCCAGGATTAAGCTTGTTCCTGCATTGTTCCCCGAGGAGGTACTAGGGGGCCGACACAGAGGGTGGCGCCTATATCCTTTTGAGCCCCCCACGTCTACACACCTACCCCGAGTTTCCACCCT
This sequence comes from Ictalurus furcatus, assembly GCF_023375685.1. NCBI lineage: Eukaryota > Metazoa > Chordata > Actinopteri > Siluriformes > Ictaluridae > Ictalurus > Ictalurus furcatus. Next base: position 1,537,399 of record NC_071262.1, read on the forward strand.
TTTAACGACATATAATAGCTTTTTCTCGGCGGTGCTGGGTGACTGGTACAGCAGAGGAATCCTCTCTCATTAGAGGTGGTCTTTGTTCGGCTCCTTCGCTGTCCTTTCTTTGGCCGGCTGCTGATTACCGAGCCCTGACTGCACAGTGGTGCAACCTGCATGAAAGGAAACAAGCGAAGTGTGGTCAGAGAGAATAGACGCGCCAATTAGTTCAGATGCGTTCGAGGAGAAGACGCTGCCTCGTCGCGGGGCCGCCTTTGAAGTCTCCGAAGCGCTCCGTTTAGCCCGACCCCCTCGGGTTTGTGTTGTTTTTTTCTTTCAATCTCCGACAGCACGGTCGCTTCGATCTTCGATCGTGACGTAGAATCACGAAAAACAGCGATTTATAAACTGTGCGGCACAGACGCGACGTTTTTAATCGGCGCGTCACGCCGTCGATCGACGTCGCAGAAGGAGAAACTGTGACGCGGTACGGACGCTTTTACGTGCCTGAGCTTTTCAGACGTGTGGTAAACGTTAAATAAATACACGCCGTTCGTTTTTGTGGTCGTGGTGGATCGGGAGGTTATCCCGGGAACGCTGGGGGAATACACGCTGAATGGGACACACACACACACACACACACACACGTACAGTACTCACACACACTTTTACACACTCATTCACAACTAAGAATCACTAATCCAACTACTGGTGCGTTTTGTTTTGTTTTGGGGAAATTTTGACATGCCTCTTGTTCCAGTCTCCGCCCCTTCCTAGTCACTGGTCCGTTCCCTAACGCGTGCACCTGTTCGCAGTTTAGCGCCGTTTTTAATACCGTCCTGTTCTTTCGTGTTGTTTTGTTTTGTGTTTTAAAGAGTTTTAGACTCGTGCATTTCTGAGCTTCGTGTCCTTTCCCGTGTAAATATGTTTTATGACTTGGCCCGCCTTTCAGTTCTGACTGCTGGATCGATTCTCGCGACGCCCTCGCGTCCCGCCCCGCGCCTCGTTACCTCATCCGCACTCAACGTCGAACCAGCATCGATCGAGACCCGGGAGCTGCGAGGCGTCGTTTCTAAAAACGTGTTGCGATAATAATGCGTTTATAATGCCCCCCCCCCCTTTTTTTTTTTTTTTTTTACAAAACAGTTCTACTTGACTGAAATGTTTTATTTGGATTAGGGTCCAATCTCAGTTCAACATTTTTAATCTCGTATCAAAGTCTGAACCCCGCTGTTTTGGTTTGTTTTTTGCGCCTGTGAGAATTGTTTACTCAAGGCTGGGTAGGAAATATTTTTCCGCACATTTTCAGATTGCACTAAGTCCATAACCGGCACAGCTACACGGTGCGCTGTGATAAAAAAGATCAAGATGTTTTCAAGACTGTCGGAGAACCAGTATAGCCGATTAGCCGTTTCCTTTTTCTTTTCATCTCTCCGTGAAGGTGTTCTTTGATGTGGTGTTTAAACCTCAGACTTTGTTGGCGCTCCGTGTAACTCTGTACGATATGAGAATAGGGGCGCATGTTTCAGGAGTGTGAGTAAGTCTTTAGACATGTGCTGCTGATTGTCAGACGGAAAGCGGCTCACGGTGAATTGGCACCGGCTCTCCTTCTCTCAACTCCTCCTGTCGTCTTCAAACGCCGCACCGGGTGCCTCCGCGCGGCTCTGATGAAAATACGTGTTGATGGGACGTATCGGGTATTACCGGCTTCGGACTCCTTTCGAGCGCTTTGTCCTGGAGCGGTGCGCTCGTGATTCCTCTGCGAAGTTGTTTTCCTTGGCATGACCTCCATACGCGGGATAAAAAAAGAAGGTTTTTTTTTTTTACATTTTTTTATTTTTTTATACTGTGTTTGTATTGTTGATTGAAATGTCGGAGTAGCTCAAACTCCTCACAGACTTCCACAGTGGCTTTGAGGCTATAACCCATGAATCACAATCTTGCGTTTGCCAAGAACTGAAATGAGACTAAACGATCTGAAATGAGTTCTAGTTAAAAGGTTCTCTAAACAGTGACTTTTAAAAATGGCGGAGTCGTTCAATTTGTCAACGTTCTAGCATCACGTGAAGCGACTTCTTCCTGTACTTTGTACCCCACCGGAAGAACGACCTCCTTAAAGAAACACTCATGTGGAGCGCTTGTTGTCGTCGTTTTTATTTTGACGAGCGTACTCGGTACAACTTAGCATTCAAAGTTTCACGAGACGGATGTTACTCGGCAGGTAACCGACGCCTTACACCTTTTTAAGGCGCCATTTTGTTCCTAAGCAATTTGGTGAGAATGAGCGCGAGTTCAGCGTGCGGGGGCGGAGGTGTCCGTTTCAAAGGGAGCGTCGTGCAATCAATATCCGAGATATGTTAATTCGGTAAAGCGCCGGTCCCGTCCTTGATGTTTGCTAGAGTTACAGGCAGGCAGCTGGGGCGAGTGGGTGAAGGGGGAGGGGAGGGGTCAGTGACAGCAGGTGGGCAGCGCACAGAAATGCCACCGATCTCACCGAACGTGTTTGCGATGCACCTGATCTTTAAACTCGATTAGTCCTCTGTCTTCTGTTATTCTCCCCCAAATGCTTTTAATTCAGTATGTTCAGGATCTTTTTTTTTTAAAATAGACGACGAAATACGATCGAGAATATAAATCTCTCCAAGTGTCCGTATGGACAGACACCATTCCCTCCGAACTCGAGCCGCACCCGCTGTGCACGCGACGCTCGGTCCGCGCGAGTCCGTCCTCGGAATCTCTCCGCTTTGAATATCTCGGCGTGTAAAAACGAAGCGCGAACACGATCTAAAGCAGCTTTCCGACCGCCGCTGCGTGCCGAGCTTCGCGCAGAGCGAGGCGGTCGAGGACTTTTTACTGCGGATATGTGCAGAACATGATACTTAACTCGCGGAGCGTAAACCTCTAAAATATATCAAGGTCGACATTTACTGCCCGAGTTCCACATGCTCGCTGACTACGCAGTTAAAACCCGTATTCTGTAATAATACACGCATATAAAAGAGAATATTCCGGGCAGGGGAAAGATAACCGGATGCCACGGCGTTAAAAGAATCGAGGGAAGACGGGTATAAACGTAAAAAGGCGATCTCCGTTACGTGCCTCGCTAACGTTTGATCCCGCCGTGTATTTTCGCTGAGGATCTCTTAGTGATGGCACGGCGCTGCTTTCTTAAACACCGCTGTGAGAACATCAGCACGGGGTCGTACGTTACCCTGCGGAGGGTTTTAAGGAGAATAAAAACCCACGCTGGCTAATAAAGCTGTGATTAGAAAGCGTAGTGCGATACAAGATCTTCACCCGGTCTGGTATTTACACACGTGTTGGAGTGATGTTTGCTGAAAGGACCGGGCACCACAATAAAGCGTGATAACTGATAATACTATTGGACATAAGGTTTCGTTTTTAACCCCTGGGGGGTTTTATTGTGTCTCAATCTTAAAGAAATGCGCTGTCCGTCCTCTTCCACACACGTGAGATCATAAACGCGACGACTGGACGTCATTGCGTGCACCGTAGTGGCTCCCTAGGGCTGGAAACTTGTGTCAGACCTGAAGAATTTTCTCCGTCCTGTTCGTACAAGGATTCCAACGCGTCACGCGGGCTTCTCTTTATCCCCTCACAGGTGGCCGTAATTACCACCGACGGCCTGCAATCAAACCAGACGAATCGAACAAAGCCATACACACTTCCTCGGAAACTAATCAGAAGAATATGTGTTTCCGAAAGCCTCGGGTGTACTAAGTAGAGCCCGTGTAGACTCGGACCACCGCGCCCCTACGTCCCCGAAACGATCGTGTGGATGGATATCGAGACCGTCAAGGCGGCATTTGATGCAGGATAACGAACGTTCATGGAAATCGGTCGTCCTCGGTAACGCCTGTATCCTCTTCGGGGTCCCGTCGGAATTGTGAGGTCGCACGAACCTAAAAACTTCCTGTTGTTCTTCTTTCTCCAGTGCCCTACCGTGACTATGCACCGTAATACCTTTGGGAAACAAATCCCAAATCTTCGCAGACTTTCCCCGTTCCCCAGATGCGATCTTGAGTCCTGCAAGCCCGAGGCAGGAATACCGCATAGACTACGGTCATTATCTTCTCCCTCTGCACCGGTAATCCTTAAAAGAGGAAAGGAAATGCTTAATGCGAGGTCAGTGCTTATTTGCCGGTGTAAGGCCTTTAGTAAAGCTGTCTCGTGCTCCTCGGCGTAGCAGGGATGGAGGCAGACTGTCAGGGATTGTGCCAAAGCGAGAAGGACTGTAGCTAATCATGCTGCCTCTGAGTCAATAGGAAGGTGACGTTATGGAAGAAGTCATAGTCAGAGCCTTTGTAGGAACTTGGAGAACGATTTCAATAGCTCTTTGTAAGTTTTTTCGAAACTCCCCAGGTGCTGTGTTGTACGTTTGTGTCTTAATTTGCGAGTTGTTGTAGACTCGGTCTCAAGCAATTAAAGTCAAAGTGAAGAGAATATTAAAAAGGAAATAGTGGGGTTTTTTTAAGAATTAGCGGCAGAGCATATCGTTGGATTAAGTTGGGGTTTTTTTAGTTTTTTTTTCTTTCCGCATGACGTATCCATCCAACAGATGTTTCAAGTTCAAGAGAAAAAAAAAGTTTGTGACCCTGTCGGTATTGGGCGAGCTGAGTTATGAAAGGTGTAGTGACTTCAGAAAAGTATTGAGGTGATATTTGGGCTACGAGCCCTATTCAGAAAAAGTCGGGACAGTATGGAAAACGCTAATAAAAACAAACAAAGAGGAGTGATTGTGTAAGTGTACTTGTATTTAAACAAACAAACAAAAAAAACGTATAAAGACGAGGTATTCGATGTTTTACCTAATCAACTGCGTAGTTATTTTTTAAATTGATGCATGCGACACGTTCCAAAAAAAGTTGGGACAGGGGCAGTTTAGGACTCGTAGCGATGTGAGAAGTTGGAATGAGAAGGTGATGTGAAACAGGTGAGGTAATCGTGTAATCATGGTATAGAAGGAGCCTCCAAAAAAAGGCGGAGTCCTTCAAGAGCGAGGACGGGTCGAGGCTCGCCGATCTGACAGCAGATGCGTCAGTGAATAATCCGACACTTTGAGAAGAACGTTCCCCAAAGACAAATCGGGAGGATTTTGGGCGTTTCACCTTCTACGGTGCACAATATAATTAAAATATTCAAGGAATCCGGTCAAATCTCGGGGCGTAAAGGGCGGGGCCGAAAAAACCACTTCTGAACGCGCGCGATCTCCGATCACTCAGACGTCACGGGCTTAAAAACCGTCACGAGTCTGTAACGGAGGTCCGGACATGGGCTCGGGAATACTGTGGTAAACCTTTGTCGGTCGACACGATTCGCCGCTGCATCCACAGATGCGAGTTAAGGCTTTACTGTGCAAAGCAGAAGCCACAAATCAACACTGTCCTGAAGCTCCGCCCACTTCTCTGGACTCGGTCTCATCCGAGATGGACAGTAGCACAGTGGAATCGTGTTTCGTGGTCCGACGAGTCGACGTTTCAAATAGTTTTTGGACAAAACAGCCGTCGTGTTCTCCGGGCCAAAGAGGAAAAGGACCGTCCGAGCTGTTATCTGCGTCAGGGCCAAAAGCCAGCGTCTGTCATGGTATGGGGGCGTGTCGGTGTCCATGGTATGGGGGTGTGTTGGTGTCCATGGTATGTAGGCGTGTCAGTGCCCATGGTATGTGGGCGTGTCAGTGCCCATGGTATGGGTAATTCTCACATCTGTGAGGGCAGCATTAATGCAGAAAGATATGTAGACATTTTGGAGCAACATACGCTACTATCCAGGGCAGGACAACGCCGGACCACATTCTGCCCGGATTACAAGCGCATGCTCGCGTAAGCAGAGAGTTCGGGTGCGAGCATGTCCTGCTGCAGTCCTGACCCGTCTCCCGTTGAGAACGTGTGGTGCGTTATGAGGCGCAAAATAAGGCGACGAAGACGTCGTACAGCCGCGCAGCTGAAGAAACGCATAACGGATGAACGGGGGAAAATTCCACTCGCTAAACTTAACCACCCTGTGTCTTCACTCCGCGTCCAAACGCTTAATACGCGTTATTGAAAGAAACGCTGACGTTACACAGCGCTAAACAGTCGCCCGTCCCGACTCTTCTGTCGTGTGTCGCAGTCAAGATTTGAAATGAGTGTGTATTTCCAAAAACAAATTAAATTCACAAAGTAACACATCAAATAACGTGTTAATGAAGTGTTTTCAGTATAGGAAACAGCGTGAACTGGATTTTCAAACGACTCTTTGTTTGTTTGGGGGTTGTTGTTTTTTTTTTTTTTTTCCTTCTTTTTTTGCATTTTCAATACCGTCCCGACTTTTTCCGAATTGGGATTGTACTTCATCACGGTGTGCTCCTTCTGGTGGAACACACAACACCGTTTCCTTCGCCTCAAATAAAAAGGGCTTTAAGGATCCACTCGTCTGGTTGAACATAAATACGCCTGACAGGCAGTTAATCTGTCAGCTTGTCAGTTGTTATTCGTTTCGGAGTACGACTGTAGTCTGTAATGTAGCGATGTCTCCACCGTGACCACGGCTCATAAATTTTCACCATTTGGAGCTGGCTGTTAATATGAGGCTGTGTAGCACCAAAAATCAGTAATGGTTTCCATAAGCTGCGTGCTGTAATTCAGTAAAGCAAAGCCAAACTAACAGCTAACACGGGTCCACCGTACCGACGCTCCGTTTGGAAAAAATACATGGTCTTCAAAACACGCGTGTATCACTGCTGACTCGACCGGGACATGCTGTATACGAAGACGGAATAATTAGCATACTTCATTCCGGACACCTTGATGGAGCTTTAATTATAGGTGGATGCAGGGACATTGTTTTGTAATGATTTGGATGATAACATGACAGCACTGGATTGCTGGAACTAGCAAGAACCATAAATATTGAAGGGTTTTTTAAATTTATTTTATTATTATTTTATTATCGCTAGCCCTGAGGACTCCACACGGCTTCATTTAGGATCTAGCTAGCTCTTTAGCTCGCCGCTATGCGGACCCTCTGAGCATTAAAACATCTAACAGACACAATCTTGGGAGGAAAACAGGGATTAGCGTGCTCGGGTTTCCCGTAGAACAAGGCCCGTTTTCTGCAGCAGATGTAAAAGCAAACACGCGGAGGGGTTATCCAAACAGCTCCGTCGCCCGGCTAGGAACCTTTCAGAACCGCAGGCTGGTGGACGTGTGAAATGTAGCTCACCACGGTGTCAATTGAACTTAATTAAAGGGAAACAGAAGTTTGTTTAGAAACCTGAAGACCCGTGCGCTTTTTTTATTTTTTATTTTTTTTTGACTTTCCATGAATCTAGATTTCGTTGAGAGGGGGGCGGGCGGGCGGGCGGGGGGTTGGGGGATTAACGCAGCGGTTCTTAGGTTTTTGCGAGAACGCGTATGTTATTGCAAGTTTTGAAAACTGGCACACGTTCTGACCCGAGGCCTCAAACTGCTGTTTTGGCCTTAAGGAGAAGTTTTATGAATGATACTAAACATACATGCTACAAGCGCCGAGCGGGCGAGCGGGCCGAGCCCGGAATCCATTGTTATCGATCCAATGAAAATTTCTGCGTGATTGTTCCGACGGGTATAAAACCCGAACAAAAGAGCTATGTGCCGGTGAGGCGCGGCGAAGGGGAAGAGTGGGTTTTGGAGAGCAGTAATGAAGCTGTAAGAGTAACGGGCCAAGTCTTTTCTCTGCCCAGGTCGGGTTGGAGCCTGTCCTGCAGGAACGTTAAACAGCGTACGCTCTCGGATCAAACCCGCGTGCCGACAGGTTCAAAGAGCTGACAGCTCTGAAAATGCCAGTCATGTGTTGAATGGACGAGTTGGCAGGAGGGGGATGTAACCGGAGCAGAAAGGCCCCGAATTTCCACTCGCACTTTTCACTCTCCATCCCTCCCAACTTGCCTCTCGAAGCTTGCTCTTAGGAATTGAGCACGTACCCCACAGAATAGAGGTCTCTGAATTGCCTGCACACTAATCGCTAGTATTTATCTTCTTTGTTTTCATTGCGCTGACTTATTATATAGAGTTTCTCGGTCTTTTCTAGAGAGGTTTCTTCCCCTACAGAAGCACGCAACGTTTAATCCGGATCGTATTAAGTTTCTCCAAAAAAGCATCTCGGGTCTCCGCGCATAAATCGTCTAAATCTCACGGTCTCGTTTGGCGCCCGTAGACGAGAAAAGTCGTCCGTAGCGCCGCTCTGAGCTGCCGTATCGTATTCGTCGCTTCGCCGACTTATCTCGAGCCAGATTCGCGTTTCCGTTAAAGAACGCCGGAACGCCGGGAACGCCGAGACGCGCGTCTTTTTGATACGTAAGCTTCAAAGACACTTTGTCTTGTCTCTGTGCAGACGACTCGAGCGCAGGGAAGGACGGTGCCAGACCAGCGGGAGACGCAGAGTTCTCCACTGACCCGTCAGGAAAACTGGGTAAGGTGCTCGACTTCTCTGATCCCTCCCTTTGAACTCCTTTCAGTCCTGTTAACTGTGATTTGCTTCCCAAGATCAAGAAGGAATCCTTTGCTACGTGCCAGAGAGTTTCATAAGCGGCTCTTTTGAGCTTCCGGTCACATGAGGTTTTCAGTTGGAAAATCGAATGTGGTTCGGTGGACATGAGCAGTCGAGTAAACTGAGTCCATGTAACTTATTTCATTACAACTACAAGTGGCGCTTTTCCCAATTATAAGGATGTACATGATTTACCATAGGGAAGAAAGGACAGCTAAAAAAAAAAAAAAGATAAAATAGAAATAGTATGCAATTGCTTCTTTATGTTCAATCAAACCGTCTAGTTCTAGATAAATACCTTGACCAGTTAGGACACGTCCACTCATGGCCTAACCCTACACCGGTATCACACTCTTCTCCAACTATAGACTCAGGTTTTGTTTTGGCAATTGCATTTGACAAGCTAAAGAGCAGGCTATTTAAGTATCGTGCAAGGAGGGGGTGGAAGCATTCCATTCCTCTTTGACGGCCACCGTCCAATTCGGTCTCAGGTCTGAGCCGTTAGCGCCCACTGAGCACTATCACACCCGGCAGAGAAAACAGGCCGAGTTCACCATTGTGTTCTATCCCTGCTGTTTGTTCGAACTCTGCTGCGAGCGTAAACAGCCAGCAACGAACGGCCTGGTAATCCATCAGAGCCAGCTGCTGTTTGCTTTGTCAAATTGCCCTCATGTGGTGGCGCTTTGCTCAATAATATTGGCCTCCACAAGGGTCTCACTACAGCCCTTGTGTTGAGATATTTTCGTTGTAACATTATCAGTGTTGTGAAAAATTACATGGTGCCTTCAGAAAGTCTATAACCCCCAGACCTAAACCTAAACCCTGCAAAAACACTTACTCGGGATAAGCTGATATTTTCTTCGTGCCGAATTGGCAGCGGGCACGGTATTCAAAAACGCATTACAGCGATATTATATCGGGCTTTTGTAGTCAAGTAGCTAATTTCCAGTGTTGACTTTAATGTTACTCGTATTACAGCTTCACTGAGTGGATTAGTCATTTGCTAGAGGCAGCCCTAGCTTTTTCCTCTTCGGTTCCATGATTTCATGCAGGACACGAAATTTCCCGAGGTTCTGAAACGTAGTTTCTTTGGTTACAGTGCGGCCCCGGTTCACCCAGCCGGCCAAGATGAGGAAGCGGGTGATCGCTCGGCCAGTGGGCAGCTCGGTGCGGCTGAAGTGCACGGCTAGTGGAAACCCTAGACCCGATATCGTGTGGCTGAAGGACAGCAGGCCACTCGCGCCCGAAGAGGTGGGCGAGAGCCGCAAGAAGAAATGGACGCTAAGCCTGAAAAACCTCACGCCCGAGCACAGCGGCAAGTACACTTGCCACGTCTCCAACCGCGCCGGAGAAATCAACGCCACCTACAAAGTGGAAGTCATCCGTAAGTCATACGCTTCTCCCGAACCGCGCTCGAATCCGAACGTGTCGGTTTAATAGACCCGGCAGAGAAAAGGTGTCCGGTTGACGTGCAGTATCTGCTTTTCATTTGTTTGTTTGGCCCCGAAACAAAGGGGCCTTTTTTAAAAAAAAAAAAAAAAGTCTGCTCGTGTTCACAACAGATCGATGTTTTCTGTCACCTAAATTAAGAACATAAAAACGAGCTCAGTATGAAGTGGAATATTAGTGGCGTAACGGAGTTTGTGATAAATGTGTGTTTCATTTGGATCGTCGTTTAGTGGTCTATGCTGAATAATGGATGTTGAGTAATTACCGGGATTATTATCGGGATTTCTCTGCTGTTTAGTGGAGAGTCGTAAGGCTTTTATAAACAGCTTTGTTACCACTCGGTGGTTAGACCGGTTTAGTGTGCGAAACTATGACAAGGTTACCGTTCGGTGGTAAATTCAGAGAGCTAGAAAGATACGTCTCATTTACCATCTGCTCTGGATTAAATCCCAGCTGTGCCTGCTGACTTTACAAACACACTTTTCCACAAGGCCCTGCTCCAAGCAAGGGGGAGGTGAAAAACGTGCTCTCGCCTGTGCAAAAAAAAAACAAAAAAAAAACGTGCCTTCTCAACCTTAATGGACGAACTTTTAGGAATGGTTAATTAATAAATAAATAAATAAATAAATAAATGAACATTAGGTACGGGTTTTAACTTGAGTGATACTGTTTATCTCGACAGAACGCACCAACTCCAAGCCCATCCTGACGGGCACGCATCCCGTAAACACGACGGTGGACTACGGCGGCACCACGTCCTTCCAGTGCAAAGTGCGCAGCGACGTGAAACCTGTTATCCAGTGGCTCAAGCGAGTGGAGCCCGGCGACGAGAGCAAGTACAATTCGACCATCGAGGTCGGAGAGCACCGCTTCGTCGTGCTGCCGACCGGGGAGGTGTGGTCACGGCCCGACGGCTCCTACCTCAACAAACTGCTCATTACCCGCGCGAAGGAGGAAGACGCGGGCATGTACATCTGCCTGGGCGCCAACACTATGGGCTACAGCTTCCGCAGCGCCTTCCTGACCGTCCTGCCTGGTCTGTATCGTCGCTTAAATCCAACACGACAGATTAGTGTGTCTTAATCCTCAGGTTACTCCTGGATGTAAAGTTTTCGAGTAGATTAAAGGAGATAAATTGAACGGATTTTATCGAACGGACTGTAATGAAATGTTCTCAAAACAGATCTCGAACGTTTTTTTTTTTTTTTAAACAAGTTCTGTCTCTTCCTCTTTATGTTTTAGACAATAAGCCGCACTTCCCGTACGCCCCGGCGGTCTCGTCTCCTGGGCTTCCCTGGCCCGTCATCATCGGCATTCCCGCCGGCGTGGTCTTCATCCTGGGCACCGTCCTTCTGTGGTTCTGCCAGTCTAAAAAGCACTGTTCCTCAGGAGCCATCGTCTCCGCCCAGGCCAACGGCCATCGCCAGCCTCCTCGAGAGCGGCCGCTGCCGGGAGCCGATAAGGACTGCACGGGCTCGGTGAGCTACGAGGAGTACCTGAATCAACAGCAGCAGCAGCAGCTCCTGCTCGGCCCCAAGGTCTACCCGAAGATCTTCACAGACATCCACACGCACACACACTCGCACGTGGACGGGAAAGTGCACCAACACCAGCACATCCACTACCAGTGTTAGCCTCCCGATAGTCCCGCAGGGTTCCTCTTCAAGAACCGTGCTTCTTCATCCCTCGACAGCGACCTCACCAGTGGCAGTTTCTCATCGCATCGTTCGGAATCTGCAGAACTTCAACCGACTTCAAGCGAGAACGCTCGGGCCGGGCCGGGCCGGGCCGCGCCGCTCGTTCTGGAGAACACGAACCCGTACGAATACACGAGCCGGAAAACCGTTTTCCTTACGGGATATCAAGAGCATACTTCCACAAGATTACCATGAGACATGGCTAAAGGAGAACACAACATGAGCAACTGTTTCACACAAAGCTAAACAGAACAGCACATTTTCAGGTCAGTCCTGGACCATGTGCACGGTCAATGGAAGAAGAAGAAGAAGAAGAAGAAGAAAAAAGTGAATGTACTGTTGCGAACACTGAGCTTGGTCTTTTCGGCCTCGTGAACCGCCGCCTCTTTGATCAGTCAGCTTTAACGCTCGTCCACAAATCCTCGGTCTGTGGACGTGGCCAAACGGGAACGTTTTCCATTAGCACCAAATGACATCGAGAACTGTCTGTCTTACCGCGAGCTAAACCGAAACTGTCCGTCAGCGTAGGTGTTTGCAGGTATACGCTATTTTACGAACTCTGCATACGCCAAATTCGGATTAAACGCGGATGCTGACACGCCCTTTACTCCTAACCGACCGCATGAGAGTCTATACTGTATGTCCGTGTAAGTTCCCGCCGATTCCGTGAGCTTCCGCGTATCGGTCGGGAATTCCGTCTTCGGTACGTGAACGTCGCGTTATCGGTCTTTTGCAAACGTAGTCGGATGTTTAAGTGTCTCTCTCTTTTAAGTGTAGCTCCACTTAATGGATTAAAAACAACACAAGTGCCTGGTTGTTGTTCTTTTTTTTTTTTTAATTTTTGATAAAAGTCTTTAGTGATATCCGTTATAAAGGTTCAGGTACGGAATAACGATACGAATTCCTTTCTCTCAGGTGCCCTTTAGATCGAACTGGTTTGCCTTTGGACACGTTTTTATTATCTTGACCACTATATTATGAAAAACTGTGCAACAATGCCTTTGACTGCTCGAGTAACGGCAGCCCGCCCTTCCTGTGTTTTTGGTGCTAGGGCTTTAAAATCAGACCGAAACGCCGCGACGGTGCGAGAACGCCGTTCCCCGCCCCGTCGTCCCTGCTTTATCCGTGATTGCCCAAACGTGGACGTGCAGAACACACTGCCGAGTTTTGGAACCCATGTTAACGCACTTATTCGGCGGTTCCATCCGCAGCAGCGAGAACGATTTCGGTGTTCCGGTGTTGTTGGGAATCGCTCCGGACGCAAAAACCCCCGTCTCACGCTCCAAGTTAACAGGTGTAGTTAATTTATTTGCTAGCGTTATATTTTTGTGACCGTAAATTGGGCATTATATAAATGTTTTGAACCAAATAAAACAAAACAAGATATAGATTATGGTTTTATTTTTGATTATTATTATTATTATGTTGTTGTTGTTGTTTTTTTTTTTTTATATATAGCTGCGATGTAAGCTATGTAGCATATATCATAAGTGTAAAATATTTATATGTGCATTTTAAAAAAATTAAATAAAAAAAAAGTTAGAATTTTAGTTATCTTTGTACGGACAATCTTGTACAGTCAGGCCTCTTTTTACGTGGTAAAGATGTTACGTTTGTCACAGTTAAAATCGTTTCCAATAAAATGATCAATCTTTTTTTTTTTTTTCTTCTTGTGGCTCAAGTTGTCTTGTTTTTGTAACGGTCGTGTACGAGTCCCTCGGTCGTCCTCGGTGTGAAACGATGGGTTTCGACTCGACGTCACGGAGCCGCTGTTGGAAAGGGGCTCAGATACGCAGAAGATGCTGGAAAAGAGAACAGTGTGCCGGACCTGGAGGATTTTTTTATTTATTTTCTTTCTTTCTTCCTTTCTGAAGAACGTTTAACCGCTCGGGACAAACGAAGGGACCCGTGAACAACCGTCGCACCAAAACATCAAAACGTCACGTCGCCGATAATCCAGGTATCGACGCACGCGCAGTATTAACAACCGAGGGTGTGTAAACTTTTAAACCGGTTCGTTTGGGTAAATTCGGTTATTATTGGGACTAAATAATAAATAAAAAAACTTATTGCAATTTTGATATATGATCCCTATTATTATTAATATTATTATTATTATTATTATTATTTACAAATGATGAACATTCGGCACACTCTGCAAGGCGGATGTAAACTCATGACCTCGACGGTAAATATTAATGGTTAAAAAGTATGTCGTGTCATTTATTTACACATGTAAAAATAGATATTTATTTATTTTCATATGTATAAATAAAGACGTATTTAATCAGGGACCAAGCTGTACTCGGTTCCACGGTTGTGCATCTGCGACTCTACATTCCTCGACGTTCTCCTCTTTTGTGTTGTTTTTTTTTTGGAACAGCCGTGCGTGTAGAGGAGAACGAGCGCCTTCATGGATTCACACTGAAACGGAAACTCTATGCATCTGTGAAGGCAACACCTGGGAATACCTGCTCGCTCCTTTCAAAGAATGAGCCCTCTGTTTGCATTTCGGTCTCCTTTCAGACAATCCGAAACGGTTCCGCAACAAAGCGGCGGTTTGAAAGGCCGAAAAATAAAAACAAAGGGGCGGGGGCTTTTGGAATAGTGTGCACAAGCGGTTCCTCTTCGATGTTTACCTTGCTGGTATGAAAGGGAGTAACGCGGAAAGAGAGGAAGAAAGAGAGAGATAGAGAGAGAGATGGAGGTGGGGGTGGGAGGTGGGGGTGGGGGGTGGGGGTGGGTGGGAAGAATCTGTAAGATGGGAGTGGAGCCAAGGCCTTTAAAGTCTTCCACAAAACCGTGACAAAAGCAGCCTAATCTCGGTGTTGTCTTTCGGCCCTTTCTTTACACATCCTGCCAAGGCTCTGCCTGAGAGGAAAGGAATCTCTCGGCAGCCGCGCTGACATCACTCACGCACGGGGTCTTCAAAGGCATGCGCATGCGGGACATCTGCGCCTGCACGAATGGGTGAGGAAGCGCGTGCGAGTCTTCCGCTCGTCCGTCCCCGTACTTGTTCCCTTCATCCTTTGGAGTCACGTCTTAGTTCTGTCCAGGGGAAACGTTTTCTGTTAGTGCTTTGAAGGTGCAGGATGATGAGGATGATGATGATGATGATGAGCTGCTTTTCTTCTGCCTTTCATGAATGCCACTCAGTGATCGGTTGAAAGAAACCAGAGCGCTTGGTGAACAGAGAAAACACCGGTACCGTGGTGAACAGGTGGTGGAACACGCTGCTCACATTAAACCCCGGCCTTCCGAGAGCGTCCTCTCAGTTTAGCTTATTTCCTGTAATTACTCAGAGGAGTGCAGGTCGAGGCCACGTATATATTGTCTTTCGCTTGCGTAATTGCAGGACGTTAATTGATCTCAGGCGCAGTGAAAGTCGTGTGTACGGTGCCGTGAATGATACGGGAGAAATCATTACATCTGTTGACGGGTTTTGTTGGAAGGAACGCTGGAGATGAAGCAGCACGGAGGTTACAGAAGAGGCAGCGAGGAAACACTGAGCAAGCGCGTGCAGAGGACCGCGTTCGCTTTTACATGTCCGCGCCTCTTCTCATGAACTTTAGACCTTCAGGACATATCGCATACGTGCGAGTGTGTGTGTGTGTGTGTGTGTGTGTGTGTGTGTGATATACTCCGTCTATTGTGGAGTGCAAATGTCTGCACACTCGCAGGACTAAATGAAGAAGACAACCTTTTTTATACCAAGACGTGTAGCGTGTTCGAGTACACAGACCTTCATCAACATGACTACCAGGAGAGATCAGATCGTACGGAGAGATCTGAAAAAACATCAAAAAGACGACTTTTTTAGTGAAATAAGTATTTAGCAGCTCGATAGCTAGCATTTCCCTTTCTCATCTGACAGATCTGCTCTACTTGTACATATTATCTATCTATCTATCTATCTATCTATCTATCTATCTGTCTACCTGTCTATCTGTCTACCTGTCTTCCTGTATCTATTTATCAGTATGTCCATCTTTCGATCTATTAATCTGTCTATCTATTCATCTTTCTATCTATTCATCTTTCTATCTATCTATCTGTCTGTCTATCTGTCTGTCTGTCTATCTATCTATTCATCTATCTATCTGTCTACCTGTCTTCCTGTATCTATTTATCAGTATGTCTATCTTTTGATCTATTAATCTGTCTATCTATCTATTCATCTTTCTATCTGTCTGTCTATCTATCTATCTGTCTGTCTATCTATCTATCTATTCATCTTTCTATCTGTCTATCTATCTATCTGTCTACCTGTCTTCCTGTATCTATTTATCAGTATGTCCATCTTTCGATCTATTAATCTGTCTATCTATCTATTTATCTTTCTATCTATCTATCTGTCTGTCTATCTGTCTATCTATCTATTCATCTTTCTATCTATCTATCTGTCTATCGATCTATTCATCTTTCTATCTATCTACCTGTCTTCCTGTATCTATTTATCAGTATGTCTATCTTTCGATCTATTAATCTGTCTATCTATCTATTCATCTTTCTATCTGTCTATCTATCTATCTGTCTGTCTATCTATCTATCTATCTATCTGTCTGTCTATCTGTCTGTCTATCTGTCTGTCTCTATCTGTCTGTCTGTCTGTCTATCTATCTATCTGTCTGTCTATCTATCTATTCATCTTTCTATCTATCTGTCTGTCTATCTATCTATCTATCTATTCATGTGTGTATCTATCTGTCTGTCTATCTATCTGTCTGTCTATCTATCTATCTATCTGTCTATCTATCTATCTGTCTGTCTATCTATCTATCTATTCGTCTGTCTGTCCGTCTGTCTATTCCTGTCATTCCACATATGACCTTTTACCCCTGAACCCCAGTGTGTTATTGATGTTGCCTCCAGGCAACAGTGTGGATAAGATATGTACATATTAGGAGTCTAACTGTAGTACTTCCTGTCAGTGAATGTTCCTGTGAGCGATTATTGCGGTCCTTCGTTACGAGTGTGAAAGCAGCCCCATGTGACTACTGAGAACATGTTGCACTGTTGCCGTTTCTGAACGCGAAAACAAAAACATCAGCACAACACTGCATGGGGAAGAAAAAAAAAAAAAAAAGAGTTCTACCTGCATGCGAATAAACGATTCAAGATGTTGTGGTCAGAACGTTGGTGTGTAAATCATTTCATTACCATCGCACAAAGGCTCTCTGTTGTATAAAAACAGCCGAGGTTTTGGAATAATGACTTTCGGAGGTGCTCGCTTTATCTCTCCTAGGTGGCACGTCTCGTTTGTTCGGCCCGAGGCTGTACAAAAGCGAAGGTCTGATTTAGATTTTTGTTTCCGCAATGACACAATGACAGCTGCTCGAGGGCCTGACGCTCGCTCTCGATGGGTCTGGAGCAGGAAATTACCCCAAATCCCCGCCGAGCCCGAGAGTTCATGCATGTTTCACGTGTACAATAGTGTCTGTTCGCACCTAGTCCCTTTCGCAGAGCTGTGCATTTCCATGAACTACCGGCGCGGCCCTCGTTGCTGTAGGCAACACAAAGGAAACACACACGAATGTGAGTTACCGGTTTGGGCAAATCGTGGCATGTGAAGTGATGAAAACCGCTTTCTATTCACATGCATCCATTATCTGTCATGTTCTGCAAAGAGCACAAATACAGAGAGAGAGAGAGAGAGAGAGAGAGAGAGAGAGAGAGAGAGACGTGGTATGTAGAGTAGATATTAATCACTCACGCATTTAAATCCCACATTGTAAACAGTAGGGGTTGCACAGGCTAGTCAACTAGTTGACGAATACATACACTAGCCAGCGCTGTGGGGATGTTGACTAATCGGGGTTCTGGAAAGAACAGTGAGGCAGACGGGCAGTAAAGAAAGCAGACTAAAGCTAATTTGTTAGTCTGAAAATATTTGAGAGTAGATGAAGCACAACACGATGCTGGGAAAAGAAATAGTCTTTTAATGGACCATTAACACGGGGGTTGGGGGCGGGGCTTCGTGGGTAGCATGTATGCCTCACACCTCCAGGGCTGGGGGCTCAAATCCCACCTCCACCCTGTGTGCACGAAGTTCGCACGTTCTCACAGTGCTATGGGGGTTTCCTCCGGGTACTCCGGTTTCCTCCCCCAGTCCACAGACCATTTCCGAACTATGTACGAATGTGCGTGTGATTGTGCCCTGCGATGACTCCGCCTTGTACCCCGAGTTCCCTGGGATAGAATCCAGGCTCCCCCACGACCCTGTCCAGGATAAGCGGTACGGGTACGGGTATGGGTGGATGTACGGACCGATAACACTTTGACATTGGTTTGTATGAATTGGTTATTCAAGCGACGACTCCAGGAGGAAGTTGTTATTGTTCAAGCGAAATAAAACCGTGTGAATTGCGCAAAAGAACGCTTTCGGAGCCGCGGGTTGCAAATCACTTATCCAATCCCGCTCGGCTAGCTTAGACTCGTATCGGCGGTGCATGTCAGGCTGGTCCAGAATAGCTTTCGGATGCTACCGAGGTTGTAGTCGACAGTGTCGGAAGAACCTCCTAAACGCCGCTGGCGAAAACGTGTCCTCCATACACACCGTTAAACTATAACAGGATCCCGCACCTTGTAGCTTGTGTGTGACCGTCAGCTGAAGTGACTCGTTCTTCGCTGCACAGATAAATACACAGCCTAAAATTAGCCACGTCCTGAAACAGTTATCCGCTTTAACTACGGGAAAGATGAGCAGTCGACTACGTTTTTTTTGAACTACTAATCGACTGGTAAAATGAGCGGTTGTGCGACCTTCACTACACAAACATATTTGTGACCTGAAAGTTCCACGACTCCCCCAGAGCCACGGCTGGACCACTGAGCATGACCATCAACCGCTCCGTTCTGCGCTCGGATTGTGTTCTGCGTCACACTGGATAAAAGCTCCTGCCAAAAGGAATAAATGTGAATGTAATCAGATGTTTATTGTATATTCCTGTGCCAGGGTTTGATGGATTTGGTGCCAACGAAGCTTGGCACTTCCTTTCCTAATGTTATTGTTGGCAGTGTCTTTCTATTCTCCATTTGAAAGTTGTACCTGCGCACGGCCAAGACCGACTTCCATCTCAATTCCGCTCATCTAAATGACCTTAATTTGACCTTAATACCTAATAACTCACAATTACACTCATTTCCATCCTGAACCGAGTTCTCTGATGAAGTACATAATCGCTCGAACATGTCTACCGCGTACCATTACACGGCACGATATGGACGATTTCATTCAAGACACAAGAAGCCATATGTGTGTGTGTGTGTGTGTGTGTGTGTGTGTGTGTGTGTGTGTGTGTGTGTTTGTCTTTAGCGATTCATTATCTGCGTTTGATGTGGTTACGGTGTCCGATGTTTGCTTTTACATTACCGTGACAGCGTTTTCTTGTGTGTTCGTGAATAGCTTTTCCTTTCCTCTCTTTCTATAGTGGCCACTATGTCTGATGTGGTCATGTCTGATTCTTTATTTATGGTTGTTCTTTTATTTACAGATGTCCTTGTATTATATTGCGTTTAAGCTTAATTTAGCTACCGGGCAACTGAACCAATCGATAACTAAAACCGTATCGTGTATTTAGATTGAATTACTTCCTAAGATAAACAGTAATCGTGGAATAATCACGAACAGGGTCATAATTATCTATTATTGCGTTCAGAATAACTGCTGTCCATAAAGTAGGGAATATTAGAGCGGTTACTTCACAACTGATATACTTATATATATCTATCTATCTCCAGGCTGACTTTATTCCTCTTGGATAAAGATAAGTATAGCGGTTTGTTTTTAGGCTTCTTGGACCTGCTGCTTTCCTGAGTTCCAGTCTATTCGAGTCTGCCTCTCACATCCAATCTGCTTCGCCGTGACTCCGTCACGAGAAGCTTTACGCCTTGCTCACTGCATGCCTGACCATCTGTACGATACAATTAAGCCATTGTTCAATCTCCTCTCAGTCTGAGTGGGCTTAAAAAGCCCAACATGTGTAACCTTATGTTCAATTACGGCCATTTGAGTGGCTCGTCAAGCTGCGTTTAGAAACGTGTAACTTAATGCTCGGCCACCGGTTCGTAGCGGCGCCGTGAAAACGCGCCGTAGACTGTCCGTGCCAACTTTTGTGGAGACGTTTTTGTTCCTGTCTGTCTTCGGATTCGATCTCGTATTCGAAGACTATTTAGAGAGTAATAATGACTGCATGAGATTCGTGCTGTTTGAAGTCCAAAGCCAGAGGCAGGTTGGCCAGTACCAATACAACCTCGGCATATGGAGCTAATGAGCACCAGGTGCGTGTGTACGTATGCCCATACTTCAGCTATACGTACTACCAACCAACTCTTCCTCTAACTCCCTCTATAGGTTCCCGAGTGCAACTGCACAATTATGTACAAAAAAATATTTATTTTTTTTTACTACATATTCCTATCAAAAGGAATGTAACAGCGGAGTATTATCACTGGGTAGACTTTGTCCTAATGGGACAATATGACAATCAGAATCTTCAGTGTTTCGCTTTAAGGCTGGTTTCCTGATCGCCAGGTTCCAGCAAGATTTTGTGAGTTTCCTTTGCATTCCATCGAGGTGAGCAGTCTGCAAATGTAACTGCCTGCAAAGATTGTTTTGCCCTGTTCTAGCAATCGTGGGACGTAATTATTGTACATACACTCTTTCTCTCACTCTCTCTCACCCATACACACACACACACACACACACATATATGCTTCTTACTATCCTTACGAGGACCTCCAATAATACATAATTATCAACGTAGCTCATGAATGCTGTCTAAACCTAACCTTCATCTCAGGAACAAAAAAATTCTCCTTTCGTTTTTTTTTTGTCTGTTTAAAAAAAAAAAGGCAGTTTTCCTTGTCAGAATATTCCAACTGTCAGATATTCCTATCCTCATGGGGACATCTGGTCCCCACCAAGACATGAAAACATGCCCGCACACACAGTATACCACCACATCAGGAGAAAACAGCTACCAGATGTGCCATTACCAGAGCAAACCTAACATGCACAGAGGTAAGACAGAAAGACATTGTTAAGTGTAGAGCGATTTGTAATACAGTGTGATGCGAAGAATCAGAAGCAGATCGCTTCAAGAGCACGATCTTTCTGCGGCATCAGCTTCAATTTACAAAGATAAATGTTTCCCGTCGAAGTCTTTCAGAAACTCGTCTAAGAGTTACGCAACGCCTTTCTTTTATCTAACAGTGTAATAGCTGTCGCTCGATTTTCTCATTTCGTACAGCACTCTCATTTGGCTGTAGAGTAATTTTAGGGTTTGCCTAAGTGCTTTTTTTTCTTTCTTGCTTCTTTCTTTCCAGAAACGATCTCCTACCAATCAAGAACGTCCGCCAATTACACCGATTCCGGCAACTTAACTGTCGGATGTCTCCGTGTAATGAAAAAAACCCCAAAAGAACTCTGTAAAAAACCGTCTACGTGCAGGGTTTGAGCACTTGCCATCCCACTCTGTAAATCTTAAGTGCAGTTGTGACAGGCTGAACTGTGCGATGTAAGGAGATACATTTATACCTCGAGGCAGTACAGAGATCAAACAAAGACTTCCGAGGTTGCGCTAATATGTCGTGTCTGCCATGTAACACAAGCCATTTAGCACGATGACACAATTATGTTTTGCATGTCTCTTCACACAGCAGTCTGATTCACCACATGCCTTACAGGGACTGGAAGTTGGACTGGGCTACTGGCGTGACTCATACTGGCTCAAAGTTCCGTTTCGTACATTTCTCCCCCCCCATATTTCAAGCACAATATCAAAGATGCTTCTCAGCTCAACTTGACAACTTTGACGTTTGTAATTCGCCGCTCGATTTTCTGCTTTTCAGCACAAGATATGCGGTGCGCGCTTTCAGGGAGTCAAAAAGATTTTCGCGTTCGTTTACGCCGCACGCCAATGAATGAATGAATGAATAAATAAATAACTAAATAAAAGCATGTCTGAATCAAAGCAATCACTTTAATATGCCGGATCGTCAACGCGCGACAGGGTTCAAACGATTCAGTGATATGGTATTTATGAGTTTGGAGAATAAAACGCTCTCTCCGTGCAGATTCACAGGTGCGGCTGACGTGCAATGAATCACACTACATCATATTAAAATCCACATTCACAGCCCGCTCATGCCACGTCTGTGATTGATTACTGCGAACACAGACATTTAAGGGAAGAAAAAACCCATAAAGTCTATTATATCATACCCTGAAGCCTTGGCTAATATGAAACTATTGTGGTGTGAGCAAAGGGGAAGCTACAAATTGCTACAGTTGTTATGCGTAGGCATGCATATGTATATTCTTGTCCTTCTGCAGATGGTTGAACACAAGAACTTGTCTTCAGTTTAATCTGTTGTGTTTCCAGGGAAGCATCATAGTAAAGCTGTACAAGAATAGCCCCCTTGTTCTGTAGTCACTTGTGATATTTTAAGATCGTCGCTATAATATGTCAGGGCCGAGGTCCCAGAGAGGACATGGAGGGGTATTTGTAAGCTGGGGGCGTTTTGAATACGGGCGTTTCCCATGGCGTTGCTCTGCGATACAGTGTGTTATTGGAGGACGCCAACGTGGGTTCCTTCAGGCTACTGGAAAGCACTCTACTGAAAACAGAAACAAAAAAACATCTCATAGCTCCCATATCACAACCAATATACACTCACTGCACACTTTACCATCAGAACGGGGGGGGGGCATATATGATCTCTGCGATTCTGACTGTGGCGAGATTGATTGCTGGGTGCCAGATGGGCCGGTTGAGTGTTTCTATACCTGCTGATCTGGGAATTTCACACACAACAGTCTCTAGAGTTTGCTCAGAATGGTGCAATAAAGAAAAAACATCTGGTGATGTTTACGGAAAAGCTGTTTTGATGAGAGAGGTAAACGGAGGATGGCCAGACTGGTTCGAGCTGACAGAAAGGCTACAGTAACTCAAATCACCATTGTGTGTAATTGTGGTGAGCAGAAAAGCACCTCAGAATGCACAACCTTGAGGAGGATGGGCTCGCCAAAACTGGACAGGTGAAGACTGGGAAAAAGCGTAGCCTGGTGCGATGAATCTCGATTTCTACTGAGGCACAAAGATGGAAGGATCACGATTTGGCGCCGACGGCATGAATCCATGGACCCAATCTGCCTTGAGTTAACAGTCCAGGATGATGGAGGTGGTATGACGGTGGTGATGGAATGTTTTCTTGGCACACTTTTGGCCTGTTAACACCAATCAATCATGGCTTGAATGCCAGTTCCTTTTTTGAGTACTGTTGCTGACCATGTACATCCCTTCATGGCCACGCTTGACCATCTTCTAAAGGCTACTTCCAGCATGGAAGCAAAAACTCGTCTCAAAACTGCTTTCATGAACCTGACGATGAGGTCAGTGTTCTTCAGTGGCCTTCCCAGTCACCGTAACTGTATCCAATGTCAACATGGACCAGAATCTCAAAGGAATTTTTCCAACAGCTTGTGGAATCCATGCCATGAAGAATTGAGGTTGTTTTGAGAGCAAAGGGAGGCCCGACCCAGTATTGGTACAGTGTTCCTAATAAAGTGCACAGTGAGTGTATATGTGCTGCAACACACACACACACACACACAATATATATATATATATATATATATATATGGTTTTCGGATCTTAAATTCATCTGCGTCTAATTCTCTGATCTGGAAGGAAATTACCTGACATCGGCACTTTGTATTGAGTGGCTACCCATAGTGCTCTGACTTGGTGTTCTGTGGTGAATGGTACCTAGAGAAGAAGATTTAGAACTTAATTTCCCATTGCTTGCACCCTTCTTTCTTTTCCTGCAATATATACACGAGGCTCAATCAGAATATGCTAGGGGTCCACGGCTGAGGGAAGGCTGAGATCCACTGGATTAGCAGCTTGATTTCTAATTATAATTAATTATAATTATAATTACAGCCTGTGTACCGACTGTATGCCAAGTACTGCACATATTATACAGTTTCATACAAACAAACTGCAAACCAGGACTTTCTTTAGAAGGCGTAACAACTACAAATGTACATAATTGTCTGCTCACTCAAATATTAGCCAAGACAACGGAGCTCATTTATCAATCTTTTAGTGAGGACTTGTGTAAATGTTTGTAGGCCAAATCAAACTACAAAATCCTGCCAGATTTATAAAAGTCTCTGTAAGTCTGATTTTCTTCAGACTCATGGGAGCACGAGCATTCACAGCATAGCTGCTTTACTGATACCCACAAAGCCCCATAAAAGGCAAAGCTCGCGGAGATGAAAATGACACGATGATGACTAAAAGGTGGAAGATCTCTTTCTAAGCGTGGTGTGCACTGAAATGTTCCTCTGTTACAGCTTGGCTACCATCGACACGCCTTAACTCTAACTCCTTTTATACAGCAGCGTTGTGTCCTTGTTGAACGGCTAGTCTTATCGCGCTCCCTTCATGGGTTCGTCCGTGTAATTAATACGAAACGACCGAGTTTCACAATTTAAACCTGTCAATGTCATCTGTATATACATTTGCAGTAATAAATCCCAAATTATAAAATCTGAAGCCTCGGATCACACGGCCGAAAAAAGAAAAGAAAGTCATCTTAGCAAGTGAAAATATCTTGAATATAGTCATGACGATACTCAAATTGATCTAGTATTTCTTATTCTAATGTTACAATAAACCAAATATGAGATCGTTGAACCTATTTCTAGGCATTTCTATTACTCATTTACTCAAGCTGATACTTTTCGTGTTCTGTTGGCGGAGTATTTTGCGTCTTTCTAGAATAAATGCTTCAAATGAGCAAAATGATCTGCCGATAGAACAAGAGTATTTCGAGTTTGAAATGAGTACAAAAGGCTTGAAATAGGTTTAATAGGAGAATATTTTCTTCATCGTGGTCTTATAATACAAAATACTAGATAAATCGGACTACATTCAACGTATTTCCACTTGCTAAGATGTCGTTTTTTTTTTTAAAAGTCGGGAGCTCTCTTGGGATTCCGACTTTTTCCCGAACGAACTGGTGTTTCTCGCGTACAAGCTCTTTAAAAGCGAATGATTTAGGAATAAATTTGTTCGCATCCAGCTTAATAAATGAGGCCCACTCTTGTCTGACATCTGATGTTTGGTTGATTAGTTTCGCTCTGGTACAAAACTAAAACAGTGAAGAAGTGAAAATAGAATATGAATATTCACCCAGGAAATTTGGGAAAATTGTGTATATTTTGGTGTTTTTTTTTTTTTTGGATTACACGTTTCTTTAAATACTAAGCTTTCTCTTAATCTTGCTCTTCTGAAACGATTCACAGAATCCACTGCGGTGGGTGGGGGGTGGGGGGGGAGGTGGGGGGATGAAAGTGTCATCAGCAGAACAATATTTGACAGACTAACCTATCCGGCCATCTTGTGGTGGGCTGATGAGACAAAGTCTGGAAACGCTTCCAGGCATTGAGGGCTATTTGGGAAAGCAAGAATTTAGAAAAATGATGGTTATATCAAGATAATGATAAATTTGACTTCTTGTAAACACTGGAGCATATTACACATGGAAATTCGACAGATTCAGAGAAAGAATAACTTGGTCATTTGGGCATGGTTGAGTTTAGTTATATTTCAATAAATACACCACCGGTCAAACGTTTAGACACACTCATTCTTTGTTTTTATTTATTTTCCACATTTTAGAATAATAATAATAATAATAATAATAATAATAATAATAATAATAAAGTCATCAAAACTCTGGAATAACACAAATGGAACAACGGGAATTATGTTGTGATAAAAAAAAAAAAAAATCAAAATAAATCAAAATAATTTCATATTCTAGCATCTTCAAAAAACAGACCCACTTTTTTTGCCTAGAAAATGAATTTCCAGAATTTGAAAACTTCCAGAAATGAATTCTTGGCATTTTTCTCAACGGATTTCTTGAGGAATTTCCCTGAGATGCTTTTTTAAACAGTATTAAAGGAGTTCACACTTACGCTGGACTCTTATCGGCTGCTTTTCGGGGAGATTTCTCTCCGAGTCGTCCGTTTAAAAACGTCTTTTTTTTTTTTTTACAAAAAAAAAATGTTAGTTTTCGAACGAAAGAAACGAATACGTCGGCACGATTATATTTCTGTCTACGTCACCGATTTCAAACATTTAGCCGTACACCTTCAGCTCAAGATCATGAGAAACATTACAGTCGAGTGTCTCCAAACGTTTGACAGGTAGTGAGTATTTTTAAAGACTTATCGACTTACTTTACTGGAAAAAGCCCTGCTGTTGATGTCCATGTTTTCAGTTCTGAAGGAAAACAATGACATAAGCATCACTAATAGTTGACACTGATTACACAGCACACAATCTGGCCACTTCATTTGCTTTGTGCATTTGCTTGTGCTTCACGCCAACTCAGGAGTGCCCCCTTGTGTTGATGTTAGTTAGACTGCTTTAACATCAGATGTGGTCCATGTGGTACTCACAGGCTTGTCCTGGATGCGTGGCGGGACAGACACACTGGAGACGAGTAGGGGATTTTTGTCACTGAGGGCGCTGATGAAGTTGGAGAAGATGAGTATCCTTAATGAAAAAGAAACCAACTTATCAGATTATCAAAAGAACATACAAACGCACGGGCGTTTTTTCTTCTGATGATTAATTTCACAAGCTTTTAAAAAAATTTTTTTTTTCAACTTCTCGTTTATCTTTCTATTCAAATTGTAGGCATAGCCAGTATGAGACGGAGGCGGTTCGGCTCGTAAAAAACGATTCGGTACAATTAAAAATGTTTATGAAGAATACGGCGCACTGCAGGAATTTTGGCACGCATCAAAAATTGAACGGAAATGATTGCAAAGAAATATTACACACACACACGTCAACTCAAATTTTGCACTCGGGAAACGGGAGGTACGTATGATCGGTGTTCTAACAAAAATTATTATCCTAACTACTTTTTTTTTTTTTTTTTTACAGATAAGATTTTTGTCCTCTCAGGAAATGACTTACACCTCTAAGAGATATTTTAAATAAATGCAAAATTGCCGTTCTTGAGAAAACTATATTAATTCGCTCTTCGTTCCCAGTAACACACCTGTTGTCTTTAACCTGTTTCCCTGGGGTAAAAAAGCACACATTTGTCATTCAATCTAAGAAGTTTACAGATGGTTGTTGACAGCCCAGATAATGAGCCCAGGTTTTTAAGCATAAAACCCCCCAAACCTGGTTGCCTCTGCCAAAAGGTTCAGACTTTCAACATGAACTCCTTGGTGTTTTTCCTGTTTTACTGCATTACAACCTGGAATTAAAATGGATTTTAATGTTTTTTTGTTTTGTTTTGTTTTGGTTTGGTTTTTTTGGATTGTGTAAACCAAAAACCATTCGATCAACACAACTTGCCTACCACTTTGAAGACGAACAAAGACGAGCTTTTTCATTCCACTTCAACAATTTGGACTATTTTGTTAGGTCCATTACATAAAATCCAAATAGATGTCTTTTTTTTTTTTAATGGATTCATAATTCCAGGTTGTAATGCAATGACATGTGTCTTAAGCCAAGGCATAACCCATAAGGCAAATCAAAAGAAAAATGGTTAAAGAAACACAAACTCAGTGTTCCATCCATCCATCTTCTATACCGCTTATCCTTTTCAGGGTCACGGGGAACCTGGAGTCTATCCCAGGGAGCATCGGGCACAAGGCAGGGTACGAATCCATCACAGGGTACAATCACATACACATTCACATACTACGGACACTTTGGACTCGCCAATCAGCCTACCATGCATGTCTTTGGACTGGGGGAGGAAACCGGAGAACCTGGCGGAAACCCCCAGGGAGAACATGCAAACTCCGCACACACAGGGCCACGGTGGGAATCGAACCCCCAACCCTGGCGGCGTGAGGCGAGCGTGCTGACCACTAAGCCACCGTGCGCACAAACTCAGTGTTCTACGATGGATTTGAACCCTATCTGAAGTGCTCGGTGATGCTGGTAAGTGCTTCGTGAAATTGCC
The DNA here is from genome assembly GCF_023375685.1 of Ictalurus furcatus. Classification (NCBI taxonomy): domain Eukaryota; kingdom Metazoa; phylum Chordata; class Actinopteri; order Siluriformes; family Ictaluridae; genus Ictalurus; species Ictalurus furcatus. The sequence goes on from NC_071262.1 coordinate 1,565,070, forward strand.
ACTAAATTTGAAATAATTAAAAAAAATTTTAATCACACTATTTAGAAATGTCTAAATAGAATTATACACAGCCCCTGACTGTCTGAGCTCAAAATATAACATTCTGCAAGTGACATCATACTTGAATTTTCTCATTTTCGTGAAGAGCGCCGATAATTCTCCAGGGAGAACGTCCTGTATGATATGCTTTACCTGGTTTGAAACGACCGGAGGCATGCAAATCCCTGTTAGACTGTAATCCCACTCTGGAACTGGAGAAAAACACATACTGTATAAAGGCATCATGAAGCTTTTTCTGCATCACTCTAACCCCTAAATGCATTTAAACTCACTGGCCCCTTTTTAAACCAAACACTTATCAATCCCTTATAATAAAAAGCTGTATTACATACAGTATAATTGAATTTACCCATCACTCTTTTCAGACCGTATTAAGAGCACTAAGTTCCCATTGTAGAGCTGTAGGAAGCAATACCTTTGCTGCTGAAGAGCTACTTCTAACTTTGATATGTAGGCCTTCTGCTCGGTAATTTTTCTGCGTAGAACATAAAGAACATTTAGCCAGGATTTACGGAACAGTTTCTACTTCACGGGAATTTTCCATCTAATCGAAATCCTCACTTCGACATTTGTTTCATCTCTTGGTGCATTTTGATTAGAGTCTCCTTCATTTTTTCGCTCTGTTAAAAACAAACAGGGAGCGTTTGATCAGACACGTCTTCACTTAATATCACAACGATAAAGGTGGAAATAAAACCGTCACATAACTCGTAACTCTTACCTTGTGTTGGTAGTGAGATAGTAACCGTTTCTGGTGTCTTGCCTGGAACTGCAAGACCTAAACAGTTGAAAAACAACAACAAAAACGGTCTGCTTGATCGCCACGTCAGATTCGTAGCGCTCACAGCGTCCAGAGACGTCACGAATACCCGATTACACTCGACTACTCGATGCTCTGACCACTGTTACGCTCACCTTGCTTATCTCTGAGAGGTATTTGATGGCAGTAGTGCTGATATCTGAGAAGAGTGCTCTGACCTCTGAGCTGCTCTGAAACAAAAACAACAAAGATATGTTATAACTCTAATACTTGTAGACATAGGTATTATAAATCCAACAGGAGAACGGTAAAAGTCTGACGCGACTTACTTTGTCTGAGAGTAGAGACAGCTGACATTTCGCTTTGCAGATCAGACACTCGCCTTCTTTTCCTGCCAAATAACAAAAAGGAAGCAATATCCCCCCCCCCAAAAAAAATATTACAAAACATACACTACTAAAATTCCTCTTTGTCATTCCCACTGAATGACTGCAATTAGTAAGAGTATGCTGTGTGTACCTTATAAAGCGTCAACTCATTGTTTATGCATTACATACATGCATACATGCGTGCATACTAGAACTAATACTAGATAACTGATGGAGATAAATTACCTTTTCGAAAGCATATGTTGCAGAAAATATGGCCACAATTTGTCAGAGCCAGGTGGACGTCCGGTCCTGGAGACTTAAAGCACGAATTACAGCATATCCACGCGGACATATTCTGCACGATTACATGCACTTTATGATACAGATTATATTTTATAGCTACACGGTATATTAACCGTTATTAACCCATTGGGCACAATGATAGAAGAGTCTCACAGTGCGTAACTGTCAGACTGCTCAGGATATGTTCAGTATTATTCAGCGATACTGAATAATAAGCACTTTTTCTTCAGTTTTTTCAATTTTATTTTTATTTTTATGTTGCAGACATTAAACATGTAATAACTGGACTGAATGTAAACACATATCATAAAATAAATTTGTAATACGTGAATGTAAACAGTCGGACTGACATGTGTGCCATTTCAAGAAAATGAAACTAAAGGACTCGAACGGCATTCTGGGTAATGTAGTTAACCAGTGAAAATAGTCCCGGGTAGAAAAGAACGTTTAAACGAGTTGTAATTTCATTACCAAATAAATCATGGACGCCGTTAAAGATCACATAAAGATTAATATTAAAGTTTATAAATATTAAAGGTTAATATCAAATATCAAATATTTAGCTAAACTACACAGACTCGGCTAGCAAGCTGCTTGTTAATGAAGAGAATATGTTCGACTCCTGTTAGAGAGTAGATTATTAAAGCGTCCGGTCATTTTTGTCACTAAATAATACATGGAAATACCACAGCTGTTGGGTTGTTCTGTGTGTTATAACCATTCCACCGGCTGTAGTTGGACCGTTTACTGTGTGTTCACTTTAGCGAAAAAGGCTAACGCGGCTAGTCAAGTCGTCACTCAGCGACGCGCGTGAAATAGTTTTCACCACCGAAGCGCGCGAGCGTGCATGACTGGGTTGCCAGCGCCCTTGGAATCGTACTGCGTTCTGATCACGAGAACACAAAGCAAAATATAAAAACATATAAACATGTCTGAAAACAACACGGAATTTAGACTATAATAACAGGGTTTTTTAAACAGCATAATTGTCATAATTGTTTTTGTGCTGTGATAGTTGATTTGGTTTTGTGTTGGGATAATGTTGTTGTATTGTAGTGTTTGGTTTTGTGTTGGGGTAATGTGTTATAGTATTTGGGTTTGTGTTAGGATAATGTTGTTGTATTTGGTTTTGTGTTAGGATAATGTTGTTGTATTGTAGTGTTTGGTTTTGTGTTAGGATAATGTTGTTGTATTGTAGTGTTTGGTTTTGTGTTAGGATAATGTTGTTGTATTGTAGTGTTTGGTTTTGTGTTAGGATAATGTTGTTATAGTGTTTGGTTTTGTGTTAGGATAATGTTGTTGTATTTGGTTTTGTGTTAGGATAATGTTGTATTGTAGTATTTGGTTTTGTGTTAGGATAATGTTGTTGTATTTGGTTTTGTGTTAGGATAATGTTGTTATAGTGTTTGGTTTTGTGTTAGGATAATGTTGTTGTATTTGGTTTTGTGTTAGGATAATGTTGTTGTATTTGGTTTTGTGTTAGGATAATGTTGTATTGTAGTGTTTGGTTTTGTGTTAGGATAATGTTGTTGTATTTGGTTTTGTGTTAGGATAATGTTGTATTGTAGTATTTGGTTTTGTGTTAGGATAATGTTGTATTGTAGTATTTGGTTTTGTGTTAGGATAATGTTGTTGTATTTGGTTTTGTGTTAGGATAATATTGTATTGTAGTATTTGGTTTTGTGTTAGGATAATGTTGTATTGTAGTATTTGGTTTTGTGTTAGGATAATGTTGTTGTATTTGGTTTTGGGCTAGGATAATGTTGTTGTATTGTAGTATTTGGTTTTGTGTTAGGATAATGTTGTTGTATTTGGTTTTGTGTTAGGATAATGTTGTATTGTAGTATTTGGTTTTGTGTTAGGATAATGTTGTTGTATTTGGTTTTGTGTTAGGATAATGTTGTATTGTAGTATTTGGTTTTGTGTTAGGATAATGTTGTTGTATTTGTTTTTGTTTTAGGATAATGTTGTTATATTGTAGTATTTGGGTTTGTGTTAGGATAATGTTGTTGTATTTGGTTTTGTGTTAGGATAATGTTGTTGTATTGTAGTGTTTGGTTTTGTGTTGGGGTAATGTTGTGTTATAGTATTTGGTTTTGTGTTAGGATAATGTTGTTGTATTTGGGTTTGTGTTGGGATAATGTTGTATTGTTGTATTTGGGTTTGTGTTGGGATAATGTTGTATTGTTGTATTTGTGTTTGTGTTGGGATAATGTTGTATTGTTGTATTTGGGTTTTGTGTTGGGATAATGTTGTGTTGTAGTATTTGTGTTTGTGTTGGGATAATGTTGTGTTGTTGTATTTGTGTTTGTGTTGGGATAATGTTGTATTGTTGTATTTGGGTTTTGTGTTGGGATAATGTTGTGTTGTAGTATTTGTGTTTGTGTTGGGATAATGTTGTGTTGTAGTATTTGTGTTTGTGTTGGGATAATGTTGTGTTGTAGTATTTGTGTTTGTGTTGGGATAATGTTGTGTTGTAGTATTTGTGTTTGTGTTGGGATAATGTTGTGTTGTAGTATTTGTGTTTGTGTTGGGATAATGTTGTGTTGTAGTATTTGTGTTTGTGTTGGGATAATGTTGTGTTGTAGTATTTGTGTTTGTGTTGGGATAATGTTGTGTTGTAGTATTTGTGTTTGTGTTGGGATAATGTTGTGTTGTAGTATTTGTGTTTGTGTTGGGATAATGTTGTGTTGTAGTATTTGGGTTTGTGTTGGGATAATGTTGTATTGTTGTATTTGGGTTTTGTGTTGGGATAATGTTGTGTTGTAGTATTTGTGTTTGTGTTGGGATAATGTTGTGTTGTAGTATTTGGGTTTGTGTTGGGATAATGTTGTATTGTTGTATTTGGGTTTGTGTTGGGATAATGTTGTGTTGTAGTATTTGGGTTTGTGTTGGGATAATGTTGTATTGTAGTATTTGGGTTTTGTGTTGGGATAATGTTGTGTTGTAGTATTTGTGTTTGTGTTGGGATAATGTTGTGTTGTAGTATTTGGGTTTGTGTTGGGATAATGTTGTGTTGTAGTATTTGTGTTTGTGTTGGGATAATGTTGTGTTGTAGTATTTGTGTTTGTGTTGGGATAATGTTGTGTTGTAGTATTTGTGTTTGTGTTGGGATAATGTTGTGTTGTAGTATTTGGGTTTGTGTTGGGATAATGTTGTGTTGTTGTATTTGTGTTTGTGTTGGGATAATGTTGTGTCGTCTATATAAAACTATTATATTAATCAGGTAGGAAGTCAAAAACGTAGTTGAGAACAACATCATTTAATGCAATAAGACAACACTAGTTAGCCAAATACTTATTTAGTTATCTAATATTATATGACAGATGGCTAATCTTTGCTAGTTATGTTAACTTTCGACTAATTTAGCCCTAGCTAAATAATTGTTAGACCAATTTCTTTTCGATGAAAAAGTTCTTCAAGCTTCTCATTTGCCAGACTCCCACGGTGAGTAGTAGTGCGGTCTGGACTATCGCCCACCACAAAACATTTCCATTTGTTCCTTCGCTCATTTGGCGAAATGTTTCCTCACGTCCCTGTGATTAACAGTAAAAACAACTTCATTCAATTCAATTCGCACACATTAAAAGGTACAGTTTTGCTAATGTGCTCAGAGTGAATCCCATTGTTCTATCAGTACGCAGTAATTATTATCAAATGCAGTCCGTTTTTCAGACTGCTATACTCTTAAAAAAAATTCACTGGCTTTGTAAATATCACAATAATAAAAAATCTCAATATCACTTCAGCGATTGTTTGAGTTAAAAATCCAACCGTTCATTTTGTCTCAAATTTACATTTATTATTTAGGTTATTATTTAGGTTTATTTCACGAAAAGAAGTGATGCCCATGCTGTGGGCTCTGTGGCGCAATGGTTCTCGTTCTTGGATGACACGAGTCATGTTTTTTTTTGTTTTGTTTTGTTTTTTTTTTTAATAATGAGTAAAAATCTAGCATGAATGAAATTCAGTTAAAAACATTTAATAAATGTAGCCCATTATATTTTCTGTTACATCTACATAGATTTTCAATTATATCTACTCATTTTTTTTATTGGTTTTGACCTAGGGTTGATATCGCATTAACTTACGATTTTAATGATATCTACTCGATTTTATGTGTCATGGTACTAAACGTAGTTACTCGGATCGACTTAAATTTTTTTTACGTCCATTGACTCAATTCATAAGGTATGTTTCACAGCTTTAATGACTCGATATATTTGAGTGTTGAAAAGAAACGTGTAAAAAAAATGTTTCAGCAACAAAAAAAAAAAATTGAGGACGTCACAGTTGAAGTTTTTCGAGTGCAGGGTCGCGTTGCCTTCCTTCGTTCCTTCCATGCTTACCCTCTCGAAGTCTTGCTGCTTGCTGATGAACTGCATCTGGCTGATCAGGTGCTGTATTTTGAACTCCACTGATTCAATGGTGTCTTTGGTCTTGACAGCGCTGGGATCGATGGTGTGTTCTACCATCTGTACGTCTAGATGCACTTTCTGTACAGGGATAGCCTACGGTAAGGCTTCTTTCATACATAATTTGTGAGTCTTCATAGAAACTAAAACTTAAGCATAACAAGAAATATTCTTCATGCGAGCCAGAGTAAAAGTATTCCAAGCATGTGTCAGTAACTAGCGTCCCCGAACCCCCTCCCACAACGCACACTTTGTTGGCTCAGATATTAAAGTACTACTACTACTACTACTGTACACAAATATCTGTAACAGTACCATCTGGTGGTGATTCTTCAGTGCTAAAATCCGTGATAGCATCACGAATAAGAAGACCTACAGTATAAGCGGGCCCTAAGTAGCCCAGTCTACTCATAATAAGAAAAACAGGATGGTCTTTGTGTGTGTGTTACTTTTGTTAACATAAATCACTACAGTGCCAGTTATTTCAGATAAATTACAGAAATTTGGATGTAGATTTATATTTATATGCACAATGAACAAGCAAGAGACGGCAGTGTCGGGGAAAAGCTTCCTGAGACAAAATGAGGAAGAAACTTTTAGAGAAACCAGACTCAAAAGGAAACGGGTGATGTTGGATAGTAGGACATTCACTGTAGATTCCTAACGGTAAGTCCTAACGTTTTGCTTTTGGGGGAAAAATATGATTTAATTGAATAGCAAGGTCAGATTAAAAAAAAAAAAAAAAGAAGAAGAAAAAGCTCTGAGTATTTACTTTGGTTTCACCCTTGGAGTGACCTCCACTCTACGTAGTTCATGTGAAATGTAGGTGAGATATGACCGTCTCAAGCGTTCTCGACAAGGACCGAAATAAACTACCCAGGAAGGTAACGTGGAGCGTTTTAGAGATGTGCTCACGTATAACGTAAAAGTAATGTACAATAATGCACAGGTTTGGCCTTGACTTACCAAGCGCTCGTTCGCAAACACAGAGAATCTTGTAGCGTTTGATTTCATACACAGGAAATGCTGACCCGAGAAATGGGACGTGAAAGTGAATTTTCCATATTTGCCGAATCGTTTCATCAACAATACCTGCAAACATTCGGAAAAAGCCAGGGTTAAACTCAATGCTGCTGTCAAGTAGCAGAAATATGTATGTATATATTATACGTATATATATATATATATACACGTATAATATATATTTTACCATGTAATGAATCGTACCCAACCTCAAGATTAGGGTCTTTAACAGTGATGGTTAATCCAAGGTGTGGAGAGCGGTCTTCTTTTCTATCCCAGAGCTCTAATAAGATATGACCTGGAGGGAAGACAAGACTTCAAACTTACTTTGTTTGCATAATGTGTGTGTGTGTGTGTGTGTGTGTTTTTTTTTTATTATTATTATTATTATTATTTACTTGACTGAATAAGAGCTGTAGGTGTTGATTCTTGACCATCTAAAGCTAACGATAAACAGATTTTAAAACCTCTTGTTATTTAACAAAGAAAGGTGTCGACACGGCGAGTCGTCGTGGGAAGAAATGTTTATTTAACGATTACGGAAGGAGTCTCCAGCGTCAGCACTTTGTAAGAGTCAGTAAGTACACTGCCAGTGGAAAGTCTTCAGGGCAGAGTGCTGTGTGTTTTCCTGTTTCTCATTAACACGACTAACTCGTTTTGTCTCGCTGACTTCAAAGAAGAGAACGGAAGAGCGACTGTTTACACGTGCTACGATGTAACCGATAACAGAAGCTAACTTGCTCTGGACGTTCCACCAAATTACGTGTAACTTTAAACAGATCAAAATAAAATGTGTCATTCATTAAAACATTACAAAAAAAAAAAAGAAGAAGATGTCATTATTGGAAAATGGCCGTGGTATAAGAGGAATAAAACACTTCAGGTTAGATTATTTTCATACAACAACATGACATCACTTTGTATTCCGATTGATTATAATACACTGTTTATTGGAAGCTGTTTCATACCGACTGTGAACACTTTTAAGTGTCACAGAATGAAAATCAGCTTATGATTTCATAATATAAGTAAAAAGCATTAAAGAACACATTAAGCCGGAACGGCAGAGTAGAAAAATAATTTGATTATAGAATCAAATCCATTTTCTTTCTTTTTTCCCCCATTTTTCCAATCTTAGCTTCTATCAAAAGCATTTAAAGCTATTGTTATCTCTGTGTGGTACAGTATGTGTCTTCTTTAACCTGCTTTAAATACCCTGGAAATATAGAAATAACATTTTTTTAAAAATAACTATATTCAGGATATTATCTATACTCTTAAACTAAGCATGGCATCAGCAGCGTATCTATAACAGTATAACAGCACCACGGAGCCGAAAGAATAAAACGACTAGAATGTATGTTAATGGATATTGTAAAAGCAGTATCCTTAACGTTCTTTACCTGTGACGAGGGTGTCCTCAGGAATCTCCTCAATTATACACTTTTCCCTCTGTTGCGACAAATCGAAGAACATCGCCGGAGCCGAAATAACCAGGCACGATATCAGAAGGCAGGTCTGCGTTAAATTCATCCTGGTTATTGTTATGGTTTCAAAAAAGATAGACGGTACATCTAAAGCAATGCTGAGAAACGTACAAGATGGATATCGGTCGTAGTCGTATGTGAACACGACGGCGTACGTGTGAAACGCCCACCTGCATGGCGTAGTGTTACTCAAACAAGGTTAGGAGAAAAAGAGTGATAAGACCACAGCAGGTGCTTAAAGGTGATAAAGTAAACCTAGTAGTTGTTCTGCTTCATAGAGGAGAACTTTTATTTTAGGAGTGTTTTATTTCATGGAGTTTAATCCTTGAAAAGGAAACAAGCAGGCCTAATATTGTAGCTGAAGCAGTGACAGACGTGTTGACAGGAAACCGTTTATTTGTTCATATTTACAGTTGATATGTACAATTTGTTGCATTGAATGTACAGACATTCAGCACACAGAAGGCATTATAAACAAGTACTAAGTACTTGACTTGATATGGAAGTGTAGTATCTTTGCCGTTCCACCAGGGGGCACCAGTTGGTTTTAAAAAAAAAACAATTTTTTTTTTTTTACAAAACACCTAAAATTGTAGTAAAGTTAACATTATAGTAAATAGTTCATAAAGGGCTGTTCTTGTGTGTTGATATGACACAGTGAAGTCACACTTTATAATCATGAAACACTCACTTTGGCTTTATCGAGCTGATGTGGAGGTGGGCGAAAAAGAATATCTTGTCACAATACTCAAATACTCTATGATACAAAACATGTATGACAATACATGTTTCCTAACAAAAAAAACAAACAACAACAACAACAAAAAAACACATACAAATACGATAAAGACCCTGAAAAACAGTTTGAATTTTATTTCTACACAAAATAATTTAACACTGAAAATGAGGGAATATTAATTTTCTAATTCAAGTTTTGCATTTTTTAACATCAAATCCGCTTGATATCATTTCAGTATCACCCACCTCTAATCTGAGGTACTTTATTATGATTATGATTATGATCTTTTTGGCTTCCCACCATCCCCGTGTCCTAAATATATTACGTGGGTTATTTCCGTCAGTGTATAATGTTCTTCATAAGAAACGATTCATATATAACTACACTATAGTTTTACAAAGCGTTATTTTTGTCATTGAGAATCTGTCGTTCAAACCGGCACTGTATAAGGAAAAGGAGGAAATGAACTGATGGAGGTTGTGCGCCAGGCTCTCACTCACAGTTGTCAGGTACGCAGGTTTTCTCCTCCTCGAGAGGTGGGCATGAAGAGCCGTTGTTAGCAGGCTTTATATGAATGTAACGGGTGCGATATCGCATGCCTTTCTTTTTCTCCTCGCCACACTGACCTTTGCATAGACCCCAAGGTGACCACGCAGACACCTCACAGTCAAGAGGCGTATCTGAGGACAAACACAGATAAATAAATATTATAATCATGAAAGTTTGACTGGTTTCAGTCGCTTTAGAAGTTACTTTTTTGGTTTAGACTATATTAATAACACGTGGTAATCCTACACAATGACAGAGTTATTACTAGAGTGTATTGCACAGGGGGGGCAGGCAGTTTACCGTTCGTATTGTGAATCAGACTTGGATACCTAGCCGTTATTTGATACGTTTCTGCATCCCTCTAATTAGATATGAACTTTTTGCCACCTTCAAATGTTTCTTGAAAACAAAATCTGGTAGATCCTTCATAATGAAACCAACCAGAAATCTCCTTTTTCTACAAGACCTTTCCAGAAGTTCCAGCCTTGTAAAACATTGATCGCTATGACATATTGAAGTGGTTGAAAAAGTGGGGAAACAGAGAGTTGGCACATGAAGATAAAAGCATGACTGGACTTGACATTAGATATTGTTTCCATGACCAAGTCTTTGTGAGTTGCAGAAAAACCTCTAAATGGACCGACCCCCATGATCTTGTTTGGGTTTGTTGTTTTGGTCACCATGGGGATGGATAAACTTTTGTTGTTTTTTTTTTTTTAATTTTTGCTTACACAAGCCCTTACTGGATTACCGTAAGTTCTCTCCAAAGAACATGACTTGCATGTACAGTATAAGACGGTATGAGATACAATAAAGGCTCATTTTTTGGCCGTAGATGTATTTGATATTGAGTACAAATATACACCATTTTGACATTTTGATGGACTTTCTTTTTTTTTTGGAAAGAATGCCAGTTCTCGTCTTGTTTTCTGCTGTTTAGTTGGATTAATTCACGTTGCGTATTGATGCAGTTGTTGGGAAAAAAATAAATAAAAGTATCGTAGTATAATATTTTATGACTTACTTATGAGAGACTCGTCTATTTCATTGCCAGTGGGAATTTGGTTGGATTGCGTAGGCTCGATCGGCAAACTAAAGATCTGTTTGCTCTTGATCTTGGTGAGTGTGACCTTGGCTATTGGGGGAAGATGTTTCAGTCGTGGATAGAAGAACGAGTTGGCGGGGTGACTCGGAAACGATGAGGTTATCTGAGTGAGACGAGAAAAAAAAAAACAAAACAAAGCGGCGCGTGACCTCTGATACTGATTTAGAGTATTGAGAAAGATTGTCTGTCTGCTCGTGGTTACCTGTGTGACTTTGTCCTGGGGAATGGTTTCAAATTTGGGTGAGGAAAAAGTGAAGCCACTGTCTGTGCCAGCATCATACGGAAACAGAGTCAGGCTAATGTTTTCTTTCCAGTGGTCTCCATCACACAGATTAAGACTGTCTATCCCGACAAACCAGTCCGGGCTCGGGACAATCCGCATGATAAAAGACAACTGTAAAACAAGAACGGTGATAGTACCTTGTTGGGTTTAAGCTCATGTGAACTCATCACTGTAGATTTGCAGGTTATAAAATGCAGAGGCTTGAGACTGGGATGAGGGATGGGGTTAGCACATGTACCTTTTGATATGAAATCGCTCTCATTTGTGGAAGTTCGTATTTTCACGTGAAACACGTTAAAATTTGCTTTGACTGAATTTATAGATGATAAACCAAGATTATAAATCGGAATTAGTCAAATGACTGGACTTGAGCGAATATGTGTGTGTGTATATACAGTATGTGTAGCCGCATGGAAAGTACAAACGTATTAAATATTGAAGCGTACAAGCCAAGTCTGTTCTTTATGTCTTATTATTTCGTCGAACTTACAAAGCTGTGCCTTGCGTACACCTCAAACTCCGTGCTTGTCTGGCCTGTCCCTCCAAGAACAGCTGGCGTGGAAAAGATGCCGTATACACTCTGGATGCGCTCCCCAGCTGCCTCCACCTCCTTAATCAGAGTCCAAGCCTCTCCTTTTTCAGAGAACTCTCTCACCCCGTTACTTGCGTATTCGTTTTTTTGCCAGATGTGATAGTCTGAGCTGTGAGTTACTCCTAAAAATACAAATAAAAACAGAGTACATGAAGCACTATTATAAATATCCAGTACTCCGTACCCGAAAATACGTTAAAATAATTGAGCACAAAGTCTGACACTTTTTTATAGTCGACAGCATCAATAGTTTTCTCGTTATAGCTGTGGTAAGCTCTATAATGCCTTGACATTCAAGAGTGTTCCACTCACCAATCAGCGGAGACCACTGAGCCGGAGGCCTGTAAACGGGGTACTGCTTGGGGAAGGAAGTCTGGCTCCACTTGCCTGTAAATGTTAGTCTGTATTTGGCTGTTGAAGGTGCAGTGCAATGCGAGTCCACTACACTCACAGGCATGGTGGCGATTCCACTAAGCAGGGTTACCATCAAGGCGAAGCACCACAGCAAGCATCTCATACAGATGGTTTTCTTCTTTTCCATTGCTGGTTCTGACAGAATATTGAGATTTATTGATTTATTGAGACACAGGCATGCCGTTAGCGCCTGTCACATATATGGCAAGCATAGGAATTATGAAACTAGGAACACCAGTAATAGTAATCAGTTTGGATTTTTAAAATAATGCGTATTTACTACCGAGGACAGCGTGTGGTTTTCCAAACAGATTTCCTGACGTATGAACTCGTATCACACGTGTGACGGTTTATTAAAATATGCAAATACTTACCAGACACCAACATTCTTCATTGATAACAACATTCATCATTGATATTTTACTTAGGCTATAATATCTATATAGATGTGATTGTTTTTTCTCATGCATTCTTAAAAGTATGGTGTGGTGCTAGAGTCACAAGCTTAGCAAGATCTACAGTTAGTGCACCACTAATGCAACATCCTGAATAAACAGAGCATGAAGACTACTTACTGGCTTTGCAGAGACTGATGAGCTTTCTGCAGAAGAAGTGGAGGTCACCTATGCCTGGGCTGTCTGAGAGAGACTGCGAGACTCTATCACTGCGTGCAGCTATTTATGCCTTTCCACAGTCCCCTCGGTTTAACCGTATCAATAACCTCCTGACCCCTCCCTAAAACGAGCGCTCCATCCTCCATCTTACAGTTCCGTCTAGGATTTGTTCACGAGCACGCAACGGAGGTTAAATATGTCATAGTTGGAGTCAGGAGACTCTTTTTTTTTCTTTCTTTCTTTTTTCTTTTCTTCTCCTCCTCCTCCTGGGAAAATGCTTGAGGGAAATCACAGTGTACAGCTGTGTTGTCTTTTGTTGAAGTGAGACGGAGAGTGAGAAGGGTGGAGTGTGGAAATAGACTTGGTTTTCTGCCTCTGCAGCGTAGGCACCACAGCTATCCCTTAAGCTAACTGATCCCGCGTGCCACCCACAATTGCTTCCACATGCTCACGTTTTGGCAACCTTTTAACCACTATCCCTAGTTTCCTAAAACTTCATTTCCAGTGAAATGCTTGTGCGTGTGTGTTCTATACTTCAAATCCTTCTCTCTTTTTTTTTTTTTTTTTACGATGAAGGAGTTGGATTTAAGAGCCGTTAATATGCAATTTGCTTTGAGTCAGTTTTGCTTCATGGCATTGGTGAATAAATGTGGTGGACATGTGGTGCCATGCCTGTGTCATTCGGAGGTCAGTTGGTATCAGTCATCACGGATTATTCATTCAAGCTGTGTGAAATGTCACTCCACGTGGTCGGTGTGGGACTACTCCAGAATGCGGCAAAAAATATGCGCACACACATACGGTGCCCTTCAGAATCCCTGGCTGCCTTCATGATGATAAGTAAAAATGTATGAGATGTATAAGAAGAATAAGACATTAGTTATTAGGGATTGTACTGGTACAATCACAGTCAGTTCACAGAGTTCACGCTCCCCCCCCCCCGCCCCCGCCCCCCAATATGATGTTTTAATGAACATGAACTGACCTCCATCTGCATGATGTTATGTGTTCTGCTGCATGACTGACACATGGCATACAGATTTATCCCCATCGACCCTATTAGCGTTGGGTTCTTCTTGTTTAAATAAGTTCTTTGTTATAAAAAGACGTTCCTCAGTTGATGAAAGTTGAGTCGAGTGAAAATTTCAAATGTTTGTGTGAGTAATGTTTACCTTGTGCGATAAATTGTTATCAAGGGCGCCAATATTTCTGGAGGGTACTGTATATACCACCCACAGGAAACAGGGTGAAGTAGGAATACATAGAAGAAGGAAGTCTACCTGACTGTAAATGAGAGGAAGCAGTAAATACCTCAAAAACCGTTCTGCTTCACTTTAATGACTGTAAAAGCCTGAATTGTGTGGTGGTGTTAATCTTATGGGTTTTTTTTTTTTTTTTCCCCCCCAGAGTAAGTCATTATCTCTGATCAGATCCCTTTTATTTCGCAGGTTCCTTTCTGGATATATTTTGGATAATATATACTGTCCCCTCTGAAAGGCCTACTGTTTTCGCTATACACTGCAGACAATTAGGTTTGAGATTTAAAGTTCATAAAATTCAGCTTTCGTTTCTTGACATTTACATCTAGACGTGTTAAGCAGCTTAAAAACATGGCATCTTTCAGCCCGGACAATTCTTCAGCTGAGCAAAAGTATAGGAACAGATAGTCTTAAAGTACTGTTGTCGCTTTCGGCAAGAATGCCATCGGTTCCAGGAGTTTTTCTGAACCCACTGATTCAATACCTAGAACTCAGAATCTCTTATTTCTGTAAGTCATCTAAAACACTCGGATCGGCTCTATTGAGGTCACTTGAGCTCTCGTTGTAGCTAGGTACAAATGCTTAATTAAATCGAACCTGGTGATACTGTACATATTTGCGTCCCGTTGTTATTAAATATTCAATGCAAATGATGCGGCCAATAGGGTTAATAGCTAAAAGACTCAGTGTGCCAGCGCTGGCCCAGACACCTTTTCCTGATTATTGTCACCTGTGTGGAGTTAGCTTCACATGTGTCTTTTTCCGTTGTAATCCCCACCAGTCTAATTACTGTATATTACTTTATTTGTATAATGTGTTTCCAAAGTCTTGCGTACGAATAAACAGCAAATCTAAGATGTGGGTTGCAGTAGTTTTTCCAGTGTTCTAGTTCTCCCCAGGTGCTAGATCACTTTCTTGTTCTCTTGGTCCTTCCTAGAGGACCTTCCTTGTACATCTTCCTCATAGCCTCAATAAATATATATATATATATATTAAGGGTTATAAAATTTTGGTGCAGTACATAAACACTGTCGAATGTACACGTGCCTCCCTAGCCCTAACCTGTAACAATTTTTTTACTTGACATCAAACCATTAACCAATAAGTTATTCAATTAATTATAATGTTTTGACTGTTAATGACTGTTCAGTATGAATATGAATTAGTAGGCATCTGCATCTTGGGCTTTGGATGCACCAATGTTAATGCACTAGCTTTTGCTTCCCAGACATATTGAATAGTTTCGTGTTTACATTTAACAATGTACTTGTCTGATAGATGCTTTTATAGAAAAGAGAAGACAGTGCATCTGACACTTCTCTATTTTTTTTTTTTTGGGGGGGGGGGGGGGGGGGGGTTATAAACCTATGTTAAAGCACAAATGGATAGTCTTGAAAATGTTCACAAAACCAGAGAGAGATAATATACCATAGGAAGTAACTATACAGCTGTTACAGATGTGCTGTGTTTAACCTTCTGCTATTGTTGGCTAAAACTCTGCTTTAGCAGCAGAAAGAAAATTAGTTGTAGAAAGCAAGTCCTAACAGTCTAAACATCTGTGCAGTAAAAAAAAAATAAAAAAATCATTTGATAGAGTTTAGTGTTACATAAATACGATATAATAAAGATATATATACCGTATCAATAACATGCCAGTTTAGCCGTAAATCATACATAAAAGCTCTTGTCGTCAGCATATTAATGGCAAACTACTTTATCATTTATTTACATATGTAATAGTTCAATAAATCATCTCTCACCACGCGTTTTCCTCTCGCCTCACCGGGGCCTTGCCGGGTGGCTTTGAGACGGATTTTTTTCCCCACTAAACATGGGAGGTTTGTGTTGATCCTCAAAAAAGTGAGACTAATGATATTCCCATTCACATCACCCAGCATGACTCTGTCTACCCACAGGCCGGACGTATAAAGAACAAGATTTACTCTTTCCTAAAGTGAGATTCATTTGCTCAGTGTAATATGAACCACCGCTTTCTTCTTCTTACACACGTTTGATGGAATGAAGTTATTTCACAATGATCTTCAGAAATTTAAAAGGGTGGATCAATTATCATATCTTTTTTTTTTTTTTCCCTGCTCTGACGGATATTAATTCATACATCATTGAAGAATCGCACTTTCCAGATCAATGATTAGATTAGATTCAGTTATTCAATGATTATAATAGAATATGGAAGGATTAAAACACTTGTGGCATATATACAGTAGGAAAGTAAAGACAGGGTGGATTATTTATTGGATTATTTTCCAACACCGTGTTCCCAAAGTGATTTATTCCTCTAGTACCACATCGAATTTGTCAATGATTACAGTTTTGTATTCGTTAAAGAACAGCTCATCATATTATTTAACCATTGATCTTTACATTTCAGGTTGTGGAATGTCCAGAAAACATGCCAATTCCTGATATCACTTAGGTTATAGCAGCTGTAAACAGTTATTACGTACAAGAAACAAACAAAAAGTTCAAGTTTTTACTTAACTGATTAGAGTATAGTTTAATTAATGAAAGAGTCCAGACGTCTTGGCTTGACTAAAACACGACTGTACAAGAGCTGTCCCGTTGACATTTGCTATTATCTGACAATGCAAACAAAATGCACGTCTATTTGATCGGTTTGAGTTTCATGAATAATAGAGTGTATCAAAACGAACATCACGAACTCCCTAGCTTCTGCTTAATTCGTTAAATGTAAACCTTTTTTCAGGTGCATGATTTTCTTATGGTCTTGAAGCTTAGAAGGCAGACTGTTATGTAACTTTTGGAAGGATGTGTCATATTTGGCTGGTTATGTTCACGATGTCGGTCCAGTGCCGGTCTATGTATGATTGGACCTATCCCATGACTGTGGTACACTAAATCATTAGATTAATGTAGCTCAGTGGATTCTAAAAAATATCTTCCTGATTTGGCCCAGTTATGTTGGACTTGGGAACGTTACATGAACCTAATAGCACGCCAAATTGTTTGGGGGGGGGGGATTTTGCTCCATTGATTCATCAATTCAGAATACTTTATGGCCGTGCACTAATCATATTCTTTTATTTTACAGAAAAAAGTGGAATCTGTGGTTTTGTAAATTATCTCCAATCTGAATGATTTACCAAATGTGATATCCATTAGCATGATGTGGAGATCGAGGGCTATTAAATAAGCAGCCCACAGACAGATCTGGTGCTCGCATAAATTTTTACTGGCCCTTTAGTTCCTACTAGCTAACTAAAAAAAAAAGAAAGAAAGCAAAAAGACATACATAAATATGTTACTGATGCGACAATTCTTCTCTTTTTCTCATGTCCAGCATGCTTTTATTAGCCCCTCCATCTGTTTCCAAAATGTTGCTTTCTAGTTTAAAGGAGAAACCAGACAGAAACCGAGACACATCAGGAAAGTGGAAGTCCTTGCATCGGATGCGTTTGAGACTTTGAGACTTTTTCCCTCTGACGTTGCCATGCCACAGGTTCAACCAGCCCTCCATGGGAATTTATAATTCATCGTTCTATGAAAGGTCACCTACTATTTTAACTCAAGTCATACGAAGAGATCAAAACAAACCTAACGGTTCTTACCACAAAATTTGTATGAAATTATACACAGTCCACCCAGCATTTGAATTTCTCATGACATCAGTTTGTATTTCTGTCCCTCCATGCTCTCAGGAAGAAAAAAAATTCCACATACGTTAAGTGCAGTATTCCCCTCTCGAACTTGAACAACCCGTAACCTAGAATGGAAATGTTTTAGAGTTTTAATCTAGAGTTTTAATATTTTAAGGTGCAATTATTTATTATGAAACGAACGTTAATTAAACGACAAAAAAGCAGACATTTTTTGGTTGCACCCACCTTGCTGGGTCAATACTTTCTAGAACCACCTGTCTGAAATTACAGCTAAAAGTCTTCTGGGATATGTCTATATCAGCTTTGCACATCTGGAGCTTCCTTTCCTCTTGGTAAAATTGCTCAAGCTTGGTAAGATTTGATGAGGACCATTTGTGAACAGCAGTTTTCAAGTACCGATACAGATTCTCAATCAGATTGAGGGCTAGGTTTTAACTGGGCATTTGGGTCCTTGGTTTTAAATCATTCCAGTGTCGCTTTGTCAGTATACCTCTACCCCAGGCACAAGTCTTTTGCAGAGCAGAGCAGAGCAGGTTTTCTTCTAGGATTGACCTGTATATGGCTCCATCTATCATGCCATCAACCCTACCAAGATTCCCAGTCCCTGCTGCTGAAAAGCATCCCCACAACATGATTCTACCACCACCATGCTTCACTGTAGGGTAGTGCTTTTGAAGAAACCTTTTACCACATTTACTGAGTCTCCAAATGGGTATTCATATCTGATCACTCTTTCATAAAGCTCAGCAATTTGGAATGTCCAGGCTACGGTTGTCTCCTCTTGGAGTTGCAGATCTCTCAAGCTTAACTATCCTTGGCCTCTTGGTTGCTTCTCTGACCAATGCGGTGTTCACCTGATCAATGGCTTTTATTGGACAGCCTCGTCTAGGTAAACTTAAAATGTTTATTTTTATTTGTAATGGATTCAATGGTGCTACATGGGATATTTTTGTTTGTTTTTTTTATAATCAATTGATTGATTGGTACTTTCCCAGAACTTTGTCCTGGACATGTTTTGATAGCTCCTTGGTCTTCATGAGGTTGTTTGTTTAGGACTGTTCTCTAACAATGTTCTCTATCGCCACCTCTTAGGTATTTTGGCACTGAAGATAGGGTAAAAGAAAGTTTATGGAAATCAATTTGTAATGTCGTGTTTACGGTCTAGCACGCCGTCTTTTGTTGCCAGAAGTATGAGTTCATTGTGATTGCATAACACTAGGAATGTGATGTCTTTATGTGACCTAAGCTATGTCACTAAGGGATGGATACTTTGAGGAGTGAATTATTGCTGTTGCTGAAAGCCAGGGATGTCCTAAAATCCTCTGCTATGACACAATGATGAAGCTATATTAGCGAAAAGCATCGGTCATTTCATATACATTTCACATTTAAGCTTTTAAACACGGAACACGGGCGAGTCGTGCGGATGAAACGTAATCAAACTGCCATGAGTAATAGGGATCAAATCAAATGATACATAACAGACGCAAACATAAATGAAGTCATGAGACAAATAACAATGCAGAAGGGTCGTGTATGGAGAAGGTTTGAAAAGAATTCAGACCCCTTGTACACTATTGTTTTACAGATTAAATTTGAAGTGGATTAAACTGACTCTTGTTTTGCCGTCGGTCTACACACAATAGCCCATAATGGCAAAGCGAAAACAAGCTTTAAGAAATGTTTGCAAATTTATTAAAAAACCAAAAATAAATCTCTCCTTTAGATAAGAATTCAAACCCTTTATTTAGTGCTTTAGAGAAGCACTGTGGCAGCAATTATGATTCAAATCCTAACGGGTAAGTTTCTACAAGCTCTGTACACCTGGATTTGGGCAAGTTCTCACATTCCTCCAGGCAGATACTCTCAAACTCAATCAGCTTGGATGGGGAGCATCTGTGAACCGCTATCTTCAGGTCTCCTTACAGATGTTCTACTGGGTTTAATTCTGGGCTTTTTCACTTGGCCACTCTAATGCATTCAGAGACATGCACTGAAGCCACTCCTGTGTTGGGACTTTGTCCTGCTGAAAGATGAAACATCTGTAGCAGGTTTTTCCTTTCTTTCTGGAGCAGGGCCTCTGTATTTGGCTCCATTGAAGCTTCTCCCAATTCTAACCAATTTAATCAATTTGAAACTGAAGGCTAAAACCAAGAGTAGATGTTCAGAGTTATTTATTGTTTAAACAATCAATCTAACAGGACACACCTGGGTAACAAGAAACACCTCTCGGGCACATGCTGCAATATTTTTGCTTGGCAACACACCGGGTGGTCTGATACAAAATGTGCTATGTTGAGTGTCATTTAACACGTCTACGTATAAATACCAGGAAATAACAGCTGAGATTCTAAAACGTTCCTCATATTTATATTTTAATCTCAAACCCCGTTTCTTGAAATCCCACCTTGATGTGTCTCAACGTGAATTTGATTTATTAATATGTCTACATGCCGTTTCATTATCATAGAAAGTCACTCGGGCAATTCCCATTCAGGAATACGCAATGTACAATTCTAAACCTTTTGCTTTTGTAAGTCTAAATGGTTGAGTGTGGAAGATCTGGATCAGGCATGTGCTTTTTCTATCACAAATCAGGTAACTAGGGTAGTTCCTTTTTGGACGAATTTTTACCGGGCTATACTTCTGAGTACAATTGACAAAAGATTATAGTACATTTTTTCACATATTAATTCCAAGTCAAATAAAACGGCGTAAAATTGGATTGAGACGAGCGCCTCAAATGTATCCCGAATGTTATTTTTCAAAGCAAAGCCAAGAAACTGATCTTGTGTCAGTTGGCGTTCAGTGGAGGTAACATCCGATTGCTAGTCATTGACACTCCTCCAGTCACTCGGGGAAAGGAAGTCTGGGAAATCTGGGCTCGAAGCATGTCTGTGGCTGTCCAATTCAACCGTTAACACAGCAGAAATCACTTTGTAGTTGGCTTTCTGTATTTTAACCAGAAATGACCCCCAAAAAAAGAAGCAATAATTAATGAAAAGCGTCTGGCTTGTTACCTAACAATCGTTTATTTGTAGAAGTACAGTAACATTTCATCTCAAAGTCACAGCCACCCTACCTGATTTCTGTACTTGGAAGATTCATTAACAAACTTTCACCTGCTTACATAAGAAAAAAAAAAAGTTCCCAGTTTCCTTCCCAACAACAATTCAGTTCAATTCCATTCAATTTGATTTGCATAGCGCTTTTACCGACGGACATTGTGTCTCAAAGCAGCTTTACAGAAACATATAAACACAGGATAGAGATTTTAAGTGTGTGAATTTATCCCTATTGAGCGAGACGGTGACGACGGTGATGAGGAAACACTCCCTGAGATGATACGAGGAAGAAACCTTGAGAGGAACCGGACTCAGAAGGGAACCCGTCCTCATCTGGGTCACTACGGGTTAGTGTGAAAAAGTGTAAAAGAAAGCTCGTTATGGTTTTTACATGAAGTCTGTTTTGTTGAACTAGTCCACTGTTCACTAAAGGAGACCTGAGTGCAAAATGGCATGTTGTAATTGCAGTCCTAAGGCCATCGCTAAGGCAACCGTAGTCCCAGCAACAACAGCGAGAATGTCCATGTGGAATTAAGGTATGGTACTTCAACATGGTACAACCACAGTGAATATAATGTTAAACAGTTAAACAGATAAATTGTTGAACTTAATTGGTCTGGATATTAATAATGGAGTAACTAAGTAAGGCAGGTGTGATGTATTTGTATTTTGGAGTCTGCAACATCACAATATTTTAAAATATCCTGTTAGTAAGGACATACAACATTTTTGTTCTGAAATAATTGAACTAATATTTCTTGAATTGACGACAACTCATTTTTGCTCTATTTCACATTATCGCATTCTGTATTATATCAAATTACAGCTTGAGAACACATGACATGGAGAACACATTACTGCACAATCTGTTATAGACATCAGGCAAGACTTATGGGAATCATCTCGTACAGTGTGACAAGGAATAATCTTAGAAGACTGTTGTAGATGCCTAGTTATTGTATAAAATAATTACGGTATCTTGAGTCAAGTCGTTTGTGGGAACCTTTTTAGTTAATTTGTGTTGAAATAATAACTTCTGACCTCAATGTATATTCATTTGTGTCCCTGTCACCTCGAAGGCTTCTTATGGGACAATAGGGATCAGGTGTGCCATGTTAGTCCTTACTCCTCAGGCTCGTACCCAAACAGCTCGTTTGTAGTACAGACCCATGCCTGTTTCATAATCTTTATAAACGTGACATTGTGTTTGAATTATAAAAACAACTGGGTGTCGTCTCCAGGATTTGCCCAGGAATGGATGGTGTCATGACATTACCCAGATGTTTTTCATCTTTCATGCTTTGAATGAACGGATAACCAGTGGTGATGTGTTTGGAGCCACCTGGCTTGATAAAAAAAAAGAAAACAGTTCAAAACTTCATAAACAGATGTTAGAAACAACATGCGAACAATTTTATCACACTTTGAGGAACATGGACGTAAACAACAGCAGGATAGTATTTGTTATCTTTGGTCTGTGCTTTATTATGATTGTTTTATGGCGATTTGTCTTTGTGTAGTGCAAGTTCCAGCCAAAATAACTAAAAGTGGATGAGATATTCATTGGCGCACTTCTGTAGATAATCGAGGTCAGGATGTCACATCTTGAACCACCTACCTAAAATAAATCCATCCATCCATCTTCTATACCGCTTATCCTTCTTCAGGGTCATGGGGAAACCTGGAGCCTATCCCAGGGAGCACCGGGCACAACGCGGGGTACACCCTGGACAGGGTGCCAGTCCATCGCAGGGCACAATCACATACACACTCACATACACACTCACACACCCATTCATACACTACGGACACTTTGGACACGCCAAATCAGCCTACCTATGCCTATGTCTTTGGACTGGGGGAGGAAACCGGAGTACCCGGAGGAAACCCCCGCAGCACGAGGAGAACATGCAAACTCCGCACACACAGGGCCATGGTGGGAATCGACCCTGGAAGTGTGAGGCGAACGTGCTAAGCACTAAGCCACCGTGCGCCCTACCTTAAATAAATAAATAAATAAATAAATAAATAGATAAAGTCACCATTGCACCCATTAAATTGAGGATACTTTCTCCTGCACGTACCAACATTAGAAACCCTTTAGTGACGTGGGCGAGTTATCAGAGACCAGTAGAAACTGGTAAACATGTTCCTCTTCTTGGAATTCCAAATGGCGTCTTTGGCCATACTCACAACTATTGGGCTTACGTCATGTCATGCACCATTGCACAACCTTGGAAGAGGAAAAAGTTCATTTCATGGCTCTTTCAGGTACGAGAACAGACAGAAAGACGGCCTTTGACATAAGCTAATGCTTTATTAATACCCAGACGGAGAGATCTGTTTTA
The DNA here is from genome assembly GCF_023375685.1 of Ictalurus furcatus. Taxonomy (NCBI): domain Eukaryota; kingdom Metazoa; phylum Chordata; class Actinopteri; order Siluriformes; family Ictaluridae; genus Ictalurus; species Ictalurus furcatus. The sequence goes on from NC_071262.1 coordinate 1,588,098, forward strand.
AAGTGTGGGTGATGAAGAATATGAGAAAATATCGGCATGATCGACAACAAGTCTGTGTTTTTGTTGGAGGGAGAAAAAAATAAAAAAGATTCAACTGGGAACAGCTGATTAAAGAACAGCTTTTATTGATCATAGTGCAACACTACAGTAGTGAATAACCATATATTGGAGTAGAGACCGGCTCAGGAACATTTAAAGTGAGCTTTTGAGAGTGTGTATGATAGTGGTGGTGTCTCTACATCGGTAGAGAATCCTATGTGAGGCAATTCCAATATACAGTTGTACACTATCTGTACAGTACCGTAATTCTACTCATCTAAAACGATAACAATAACCGATCCACCAATAACCGACCAATAGAATGCCCTGTGCTGATCTGATGCACAAAGAATAGGAAATAATCATCAACAATCAGAAGAAGAAGAAGAATTCCTCGACTGGAAGTATCTATTTAGTGTTTATCAAAAATATACACGTTCTTGATGTACACATTTCAACATAACTAATGCCCACATTAATATTTAAAACACTCCAAACCCTTCAAAAAAAAAAAAATGAATATTATATAGTCCAATAAGAAAACATAGGATTAATACAAATCTTACAGTTGCTTTTTGTTTTTGAAATTAGATGAAGTTGTGATGTTCCTAATCAAGGTCTGAAGAGTGATATTTGGTGGAAAGCAGCTCCTACTATCACATGTCCAAACGCCTCTACCATCGAGTTGTTTTGGTGCTGATATACAGTATTAACAAAATTATAGTGTACTACTGTACTAGTGCTATTTCACTATCTTAAATAGGGCGATTAGGGGCAATTTAGAGTTCCAATCCACCTACATGCATGTTTTTCGGAGGTGGGAAGAAACTCCCATTAATAAAACGATGAGATTTTATATATATATATATATATCCAGATTTGAGCTCCAGTGCTACAGTATATGCCATTTCCTACTGCTGAAATAATGCCTTAAGATCTACTTTATAGTCACCACTGGAATTGTGGGTTCTGTAGGAAAGGTTTAAAACTTTCCTATTTCTCTCTCCCACTCATTCATTCATATATGATGTTTGTACAAGAGTTCCGTTAATCCTGGACTAAACTATTTTGTCAATAATAAGTTTCCAATAAAATGAGTGTTTAGTCCAGCAAGAAGTCAGAAAAATAGGAATATGGCCATAAATATTATACATTCCCTTATTCTGAGCTCCTGACTGAATAATCTAAAGAACGTTCATTCTTCTCCCTCCATCAATCTACAACAGGTCCGATTGTGTCCACAGGTGTGCGTGCAGGTTTTTGATCCAACCAAGCAAAAACCAAGAACTGGCACCTGAAGACAAAAACTTGCAGCCATAACAGCTCTTGGTTGAGAAGATTGGACATCGTTGATCAACAGGCTTGGCAATTGAACTGTTTTTCTTTATAAGACCCACCTAATCGTTTTCACTTGGAAGGGCATTACTCATACCCCAAAAGGGCCACCCAAAGTTCATCCCCACTTGGCCACCATCCTAAGTTTCCTAAGAGTCTCTTAATGATCTCACATTTAGCCCTGACAGAGAAACTATAGATATATTTCTATATTAAATAAAATCAGCACTCTGTGCAAAAAACTTGACTACAGGTCATCCATAAATATCTCTTTTAATTCTTTAAACTAATATTGTTGCAAATGTTGAGGAAAAAGTGACGGGTGCTGAGTAACCCCTGTTACGCGATGCTTGGTTATCAATTTGATAATCACTCTGCAGATTCCGGAGGCACCGCATCTTCTACTTCGGCAGTGAGCAGGGGATGGAAAAGGAAGTTAAATGCAAATGCGAAGGCATTACGGGCACTGACCCTCCAGTCCTGCTCTATCTTGACTTGCCGAACTGTAGGTACCAAAGGTGAGGTACAAGTCCTACAGTGAAGGGCCTTCAGCTCAAACACTGGCCACTTGCTGCCCAGCCTGCCCTCCAGAACAGTACTGAATTCCACAACACTGCCTGCACCGAGTGCCAACAGCACCCCACGGAATTCATTACTCGCCCGCAGCACAATGTCTTTGGTTGCGTCATCGGTTTCTTGCATCCATTTGCCCTTCTTATCCTGAAGAGGCATACCCATAGTCACTTCAAATTTGTAGCGGTCGAAACGTTTCACATGACACTTGTGATTTGCAAATGCTTTGAGCTTGCAAAGAGGCGGAGCCGGCTCTGGTTGGGCGCCGTCACAGGCTGGGTACTCCTCTCCGTAAAGGCATCGGACCCAGTCCGCTATGATGCCAGGCAAGAGGTTGATGACTGCTTGCGCCCCGTTTTCAATTTCCGTCACGCGGACGTATTTGAAACGGCCTTCCCAGGTGACGCGGTGGCCCTCCAGATGACTACAGAGGATCTGGGTGTGTGCCATGTTGCGTTCCTTCCAGGCACGAGGACCACACATCTCACTGTACTGCTGCCAGGTAAGAGTGGAGTTATAAACCTTCATGCCCTCGGAACGGTACACGTAGAACCAGCTGAAGAGCAGCAAAGCGGAGATCCAAACCAAGATCAGTTTAACCATGCTACTGCGCCTCAGAGATCGAAACACGGCGAGAGGCGAGACGCTGAAACGAGTCCACCACCTCAACAAAACGGGCACCACGCAAACACACACCGTCACTGCCATCTTGGCCAGCTCCAGAGCGAGGAACCACTGTACTAGCTGCACCAACAGCGCAGCGGCCAGCGCTAGCGAAAGTACAGGCAGGGCAAAGAAGAAGAGAAAGTAGCCCACAGCCGTGCGCATGAGTCCGAGCGCAGTGGATGCATGCAGAAGCGTGACGGACAGCTCGCACCAGGTGAAACAGAGCAGGTAGGGCAGAAGCATGCTGTAAGACCCTTGCCAGCCTCGCGCTGTGCCCATGCGGACACACGAGTATAGGAGGTAAAGATACAGAATGCAAGGCACACCCACATGCAACACCAACCAATCACAGATTGGCACGCTAAACCATGACCCTCCTACAAGTTGGCCCACCCTACCCCCAAGCAGCTCATTAGTGAAAGAGCAGATTGCAGAGGCAAACTGTGCAAGGAGGGCTAACCTAGCATGTTGCTGTGCAGCTGGACGAAGGCTCAGGTAGCTGCTTATCGTGAAGAAGACGGCCACTGTGGCCAGTTCGGAACAAGGCAGCCAGGACTTATCTGCCACAGGGAATGACAGTATGAGGAAGAGTGCAGAGACCAGGAAGTACAGGTGAGGTTCCAGATGAGTCCAGGTAAAGTTGGACTCAGCTTGCTGAAGGTCCAAGCCTGGCTCGAATTGAGCCAGCATGGCAGTCAGGGTCTTGAAGTTCTCCCACGCTTTGCTGTTCTGGAAAACCCTCAATGTGCAGATGACCATCGAGAGGAAGGACAGGTAGAAAACGACGAGGGGAATGACAAGAAGGAAGAAGTCCAGAGTAAGGTTGGAGATGATGAAGAAGAAAATAAGAGTGTTGACATGGTGAGTTGGGATTAGGGCGCTGATCCACTGCATTCCAGCGCGGGAAGCCCAGTCAATCAACACCTCCTTTACCTCGATCACAGCATGGAGCGGAAACTTCAGAATCTAGAGTATCACAGAGAAACAGAAGAGCCATGAATTAGCATGGATCACAGTACGGTCGACCTTACTGATACTTCATACTGTATCTAAAAAGGCTTTTTCAATTTCAATTACACTTGTGCAAGTACTCGTGGTCATCCATTTTCTATTGTATTTTAATACCTTCTGATGCAAAGGTAACTCATCTGGGTTCTTCACAGGTTCATCATCGTCATCGTCATCATCGTCATCAATGACCGCTGCATGAAGAGCCGGCGATGGTGAAATACCTTGCGCATAACGCTTGGCATTTTCAACAAAATCCTCGACGCCGACATACTGAGTCCCTACAAAAATAAATAAACAAATCAATACAAAAGGATCGTGTTGTGAACCTTTATTTGTTTATATCCAAGCTCTCCAAAACCACCCAGTTTGCAGTCATACCATTGATGGAGACTAGGCGTTCTAAGACCTTCCTCTGTTTCTGAGCTGGACTTGAGAGTGCGCTGTTTGGGGCGCCATCTAGAGGAGCAGAAGGATATTATCAGCCTAAGTGTAGAATTATTAGCAAGGACATCTTCCACATCTAGAACTTCGACGCCACGTATGATATTTACCCGTTTCGGTGTTGTAGTGGCTAATGTTTTCCAGTAGTTCCGAAGTCGACACCTTTCTTTTTCTGTCCGGATTGAGTTTCCAGTACATACACAGAGCCGCTTTCCTCACGGTACGTTCGAAACGTGACTCGGACGCCAAGGCACACACCTCCTCTCTATTTTCAGCTGTGATGCCTTTAAAACAGATCCAATTCTTTCAGTGCAACAAACAGGCTGTATAGTTGCGGGACTGGATTACACACTCACTGGCCACTTTAATAGGAACACCTGTACACATTTATGCGGTTATCCAATCAACCTAAAATCAAATCATGCGGATAAAAACACACCAGGGCGTGCTGGTCATGAACGGGATGGTGCGATTGCGTTCCAATAACCCTGTAGTTTTTAAAACCTTACATGTAAAGGGCTGTCCCTTGGCCACCAGATACATACACGTGGTATACGATTGTACCTTTTCTTTCACGCAAACAAAACTGGAGAAGTTTCACGGCGTCCCTCCTGCCATTTTTTGCTGCTTGTAAAAGCCATGTTACTGCCGTGACGCCGTTCACTTCTTCGTTCTCGTGCTCAGAGAGTCGCAAGTAAAACCTGCCAACCTGCCGAAAAGAAGATCAGCTTCTTGAGTGCAGCCTCTCAAATTCGCCACTGCCTTTGTGATGACTATTTAAGAATAAATCAGGTCGTAACATGCAACTCACTCTCAGTTTGTGTCTGTATTTTATGTCTTTATTTTACACGTGTAAATGTGCATGTGCCTATGTGTGTGTGTGTGTGTGTGTGTGTGTGTTATTCTGACCTCAGTTTGTGCTTTGAAATCTCCATTCTTAGCCCTCTGCTTAAGTTCCTCTATGTCCAGCTCCTCTGGAAGGTCTCCTAGGAGAACAGATGGAGAAAATAGCACATATACATTTAACATTATCACACCATCTGCATGGGTCGTCTTTTAAAAAGCTGTTCAGCTCCTTGCCTGTTGTCAAACACATCAGAAATGTCATCATTTTCAAGTGTATAGTATACACTTCCGTCCTGTTTATTACACAGGAACAAAGGAGTGTGTGTGTGTGTGTGTGTGTGAGAGAGAGTGAGGTCTAGCTTTGAGTCCTGATTTAAATGTGCTTTTTGCATATGCTCGCGCTCGTGACCACGCGTGCAGTGATCGTTCGGCCAATCACGTAAAAGCTCATTTTAGAACGGAGGCAAGTTGAA